>NC_091392.1:65330000-65630000 GCF_032191515.1 Phaenicophaeus curvirostris | reverse complement strand
TTTTGATTGATGTACCTGTAGAAGCCCTTCTTGTTAGCCTTTACTTCCCTTGCCAAGTTCAGCTCCAGCTGTGCCTTGGCCTTCCTGACTTCCTCCCTACACAACCGGGCAGAGTACCTATACATGCCCCAAGTTACCCGTCCCTGCTTGCACTGCCTGTACAGTTCCCTCTTCTTCTTAAGTCTAACCAGCAGGCCTCAACTGCCAGTTTCTCCCCTTCCCTGCCTGATCTTCCACATACAGGGACTGAGCGCTCTTGCGCTTTATGGAAAGCATCCTTGAGTATTTTCCAGTTCTGTTCCGCTTCCTTGTCTTGGAGGACCACGTCCCAGGGGATCCTACCGAGTAATTCATTGAAGATCTGAAAGCCTGCTTTCCTGAAATATAGTGTCCTGACTATACTCCTTGCCTGTCCCATATCCCTCTGGACCTTGATCTCCACTACTGCATGATCACTGCAACCCAGGCTGCCTCCGATCCTAACGTCACTGATGAGTCCACTTGTATTGGTGACCATCAGGTCCTGCATTACATCTCCTCATGTGGGGGTCTCTATCAGCTGGACTAAGAAGTTATCCTCAATACACTCCAGGAGGCTCCTGGATTGCCTACAGCTTGCCATGCTACTTTTCCAGCATATGTCGGGGTGGATGAAGTCCCCAAGTAGGATGAGAGCTTGCAAGTGTGAAGCCTCCTGTAGCTGGAGGAAGAAGACTTCATCAGATGGTTCTCCTTGATTGGGTGGCCTGTAGTATACACCAACCACAAGGTTCCCATTGATTCCTCTGTCTTTAATTCTGATCCACAAGCTCTCAACCTGTTCATGGCTACTCTTCAACAACAGCTCTTCACATTCTATCCCTTTCCTGAGATAGAGAGCAACACCTCCACTCCTCTTTCTCTGTCTGTCCCTTCTGAGTAGCCGTCGATAGCCACACTCCAGTCATGGGATTCTTCCCACCATGTTTCTGTGATGCCAACGCGATCATGGCTTTCTAGTAGCACTGTAACTTCCAGCTCCTCCTGCATGTTACACAAGTTGCATGCGTTAGCGTGAAGGCATTTCAGCTGGGCTGCCGGTTGCATCCCCTTCCCAGTGGACCCTTTTTTACCTACAAGGTGTTTTAGTGAAATGTCCTCCCTAACACTTGACGCCTGCCACCTGTCTTCCCACCCTTTGTTACAGGCTAGCTTGTCGTTGTCCCCCTCCCCTTTCATATCTAGTTTAAAGTCCTGTCTACAAGCCCTGCAAGCTCCTGGGCAAAGACCTTCCTCGCCCTCTGAAAACGTGGCTCCTATCTGAAGCCTGTAGTCCCAGCACTGTGTAGGTCATCCCATTATCAAAAAACCCGAAGTTATTGCAGAGACAGCAGCCACGAAGCCATGTATTAATTGACTAGATCCGTCTGAGCTGTGCTATGTCACCACCTGTCACTGGAAGGAGGGAAGAAAAAATCACCTGGGCCCCAGATTCCTTCAGTTGCCATCCCAAGGCCCTAAAATCTCTTTTAATCCCCCTTGGGCTTCTTACTGCTGCTTCATTCCCTCCCACATGAAGCAGTAGTAACAGGCAATAGCCTGTAGATCTCACCAGGTTGGTAAGTTTCCTGGCCACATCCCACACCCAGGCTCCTGGGAAGCAGCAGACTTCCCTGTGAGTGGGGCTTGCTCAACATATTGGATCCTCTGTCCCCTTCAATAGCGAGTCTCCTACAACTATGACTCTTATATTGCCTCATGGCAATGTAGTGGTTACGCCGTTTTGGTCCCTTACCCTGCTCTGATATAGGTGCATCTCCTTCCTTGTTTTCCTCTGGTCTGTCCTCCACATCGATAGCCTCAAATCTGTTGTGGAGGGACACCTGAGGTCGTGTGGGCAAGGAGGGGGCTGATTTTTTGCCCCATTGGTGGACACACTTCCACTCACTACCTCCTTTTTAACCCTTGCCTATAACCTTAGGGGTGGAAGATGCCAGATCCTTTTGGTCCTGAGCTCTTACCCGTGTCTGTGTCTTCTCATGTGCTTTGGAGCTCAGGGTGTGATCCCAGACTATCTCTAGCTTGCACTCCCTGATGCTCCTTAGCCTCGCTACTTCCTCCTTCAGCTCTGCCACCAGGCTGAGGAGATCATCCACCTTCTCGCACGTTATGCAGCTGTTGCCCTTGCTGCCCTCCGTTTCCAGTGCAAGCTGGTGGCACGTGGTTCAGCCTGAGAGCTGGATGGCTGCATGCTTTCCCGGGAGCTCAGTCTGAACTGACGGGTCCCTTCTGGCAGGTAAATCTGGCAGGTAATACAGATCCACACACATATAACAAAACATGAAGCAAGGCTGTCTATTCATCATCCATACGCTCTCCACTTCATAGAAGTAGATATATACAGGAATGCTTAATTATGAATTTGTAATTCCCCCCACAAAATGCTAAAATACAAAGTAATTCCCCCCACCTAGAAACTTCTTCTCACTATAAGTCACAAAAGGCTAGCTAAAGGGTCAACAGTTTTGGAACTTCTCCCAGACATCCAGGAAAGTTAGGAAAAGCTCTCTTGACAGGGAGAGTTACAACATGATAAGAGCAAGAGCTAGTTTTTCTCCAGGCATCTGCCAGGATTAAATACTTGCTTGTGTCTACAGTAACTGCACACACTGTGCTGAAAAACACAACCCTCCAAGTAAGTACAGGATGCAACTTTTGTTGTAGTAATATTTTCTGTAACATATTGTAAAAGCTGATGGAATTTTAAATTGTTACTGGAATGTTACACTACTAACAAATCATGATGCATAGTGAAGTCCCTGCTGCATATGTATATCCTGTTTTCTAATGCATAGCCAGCTGGCACAGAATCTCTCAGTGAAAAGGTTGGAGGGTCAGTAGATCCCCAAACTACCTACTGTCTACCACTGCCTCTAGCCCAAATGAAAAAGGAGGAATAATTTTTGTACATCTATTCCATTTAGATTTTTAAGAGGCATGATTGATCTTTAGGGGCTGCATTTATTCATAACAGCTCCACTGTTATTAACAAAAGTCCTACATAATACTGAGAGATCAACAGTACAAATCTGTTTCACGTCATCTGTGAACTCAATCATATTCTTGTTTAATTATCAAGAACACGTAGCAACATTAAGTTACATCCTTTATGGTGAGCTACAAATGATCTGGTGACTGACAAGACGAAGTTACCATTTCAAAAAATGCTAACAAATTTCTTAAGAACTGAATTGTAAAGCAAATTCATATACTTTCAGCATTTTTTGTCATGACTTCTGCCCTGGGTTTCAAAAGGAGGATGACAAAGAATTGAATATACCATTTAGTGAACTTAAGCCACCTGCATAGATGCTAATGGCATCCAGTCAGGAACACTAACATCTACGAGGCTGGGCAGCACAAAGAATTATTCAGGGACAGAGAGGCCTAAACTTTTCCCGGGTGTAATTGATGTCTAAAAAGTACTGGAAGGGGGAGAAAAATAATATTTTTATCCAAATAATTCCCAAAGATGGATCTGAGCTCAATGAGAAAATACAGGTCTGATAGGTCAGACTGTTCTTTGGAATAAATCTTGCAGATGCAGGATGGCATTAAAGAATTGATTTCTACCAGGTTGAAATGGAGTAGCTGGCAGTTCCATGGGCCTTAACGTGCTGAGCTGTGCTATCCAAGGGATAAAGTACACTCCACTCCTCTGGCAGGCAAGGCTGGAATCTGATATGGTCTACATGGAAGAGAAATTAGCCAGAAATTCAGCACTTGAAACTCACTTATCCCAGGAAAACACGTAACACCATTTAGCCAGCATAACCAATTTGCTTCAAAGCCAGAGTTGTCTAGAAAGCTATTGGGGAGATACTGAACTTCAAGTTTGGAAAGCTTTTCTTTAAATTTAACCATTTCTTGAAAAGCGTTGTACACACTGTTCAAAAGCAAGGTTATAGATTAATTAGGGAAGCACGATCTCTCTTTAATAACAGCCAAAAGGCAACAAAACATCATTCTCATCATGGTATGGTATTTTCATCAACAGAGTAGATGAAAAAATGCAGCCACCCTACTCTCAAGATCCAATCATAGCATGACAAGAGGGAATTCGTCTGTAATTTAAGACCAGATGTTCTGGGTCTCACTTGGGTTTTCAGATTTTTGAATGTTGATACTGACTGTGTGTACATGCTATGGTGTGTCATAATAAATATCTCCTGATATTTAATTAATTTGGAAGGTTCATTAGATAAGAAGGTTTTAGGCTACTTATCCATTTCATCGAGCTTTGTCTGAATCCCAGTAAAAGCATTCCTGAACAAAAAATTGCACATTTGTTTAGATTGAAAATTCAGTCTTTTCCACTAGAAGCTTACTTTTCCTATTTAAGGCTCAGTATGATAAAATAATTTCATAATCACAGGTCAAAACCAACATAAGTTTCAGTATATAGTTCATGGATTAGGAGTTACATATTAAACTATCTAAATGTGGATGTGGAAAAAAAAAAATTTGGTGTTACAGTTGTTCATTAAAGCTTCCAAATGTATTTTACACAGCTTCTGGACATATAGTTTGTCAACAGCAATTATAGACTGATGTATAGCTGCTGCAATAACAGATCCAATAGTACACAACTCCATGCCAGAAGATATTCTGAAAATTCCTCCTAAAAACTCTGGAAGATGCTGGAGTGATGGAACAAGAAAATATGCATGCTACCTTCCAGATTTCAGTTCCAAGCACCCATTCAAATATCACGAAATTTCAGTAGATGTTACCTTTCTAGGACAAGACAGCATATAGTTTCCTTTTCACAATAGCCAAGCTTTAGTTATTTAAAGCAAAAAATTTCTACTCCAGTCTAACTGCTTGATTTTTTTTTACCCTGCTTGTAGACCAGACATTTGTTAACCTCTCAGATCTCTGGAGAGTTGTGGTTTAAGGGAACCCAGGAGGAAAAGACAAATTTGGAAAGCCATTTATCCATCTCACTAGAATTGAGACATTATGGTTTTCATTCTTCCCCCACTCCCGAAAATACCAAATTTCCATCATCCAAGCTCTCTGAATAAACGAACATTTTGTTACTGGACTCAGGAAGAAAGAAACCACATGCCTGTTATGGACACATAGAGGAGGAGTGGAGTATGTGCCTGGGAGCGTGTTTATTTGACTGGATTGCAGACGGTCAACTGAAGAACATGCAGATCATATATTTTTAAGTATTTCATAATGTCTTTTTATTAATTCCAGCCCAAACCACCAAGACCAAAATTATCTGAACTTGGTGCTTGTGTGTCCTGACCTCAAAGCCAACAATGGCTGCATTAAAAAAAAATAAAATCTATGTTCCTATCAGGTTTAATCTTTTTTTAATCAATTAGAAGGCAGTGCCCTTTAGAGTCTATGGAGAAGACAGGTTTCCATAACTAACAAATTGAAGTGTGGTCCAGGGTAAATTTTACTTCCAGGAAACCAAAATGTTGCAGTCCTTGAGAGCGGGAGACTATAAGCAGAGGGCTCTTCTAAAGGAAGGAGTTTTTAAAGGAAGGAGTTTTTATTGAACCTGTCACTTGTCATTAAACACTCCATATTTTACCTTAGCCTGATATTTTCATTAGAGCATACAGACCTTTTTCATCTGTGAATGAAAGCATTCCCTCCAGCCTTGTACTGAATATAGGGAAAGACTCTAAAATCGAGCCCACCCAAACAGGATAATGAGGTTGACAAAAGTAGGAAATGCACTAGGGAAAAATTAAATAATATTAATACTATGATAAGTTACACATTATATTGTTGACTATCACGTACCACTTCAACCCTAAATTAGTGTATGGATTTAGTAATGTCTATCTTTAATCTCAGAAATACTTGCATGTAATTATGTAGAAAGCAACAGACAAGAGTGCAGAATCAAAGATAAGCAAAGTGGAAAAAAAGTATGTACTGCTGCATAGACACCTCTAAATCAAAAACCTGAATGTCA
Source organism: Phaenicophaeus curvirostris (assembly GCF_032191515.1). NCBI lineage: Eukaryota > Metazoa > Chordata > Aves > Cuculiformes > Cuculidae > Phaenicophaeus > Phaenicophaeus curvirostris. The sequence goes on along the minus strand of NC_091392.1, from coordinate 65,624,017 downwards.
AAAGGTAAAAATAATGAAGTTATACACTTGGCCATCTTTATTTCCAATTTTAGCTTCCTTATTAGACCACTACCCTACAACAAAGTAACGCTGGAGAAAACCAGAAAATATCCTGCAATTTGGCTGCCTCAAAAGAGACAATTGGTTATTTGTTTCTTGTTCCTAGGCATAAATTGCTTATTCTGAAATTCAAAAAGAGGAAATATTTAGAGTTTAATTATGCTAACTCTGTTATTCATAGTTTTACGCCTATGATCCCTCTACTGCTAAAACATGTTACAAGTAAAGAATCAGATAGTACATTGCAAGGACAGCTATACATTCTTAAACAACCCTGATAAAAAGCAGCACTATTTCTGCAGAAAAGCTGCCTTACTGCAGCTACCAGTTCTGGACAATCTCTTTGGAGTATCAGAAACGGGTGTTAAAGTTTCAACAGGACTTAAATTATCAGTAACCAAAACATCACTGTCTGCCCACTGCTATGTGTAGTTGCACAAACACATGACATAACTTAAAAGAAGAGAGCCATTTTAGTATGTAAATAGGAACCAAGAGAAAACAAATTTCAGGCTATTTCCAATCCTTTCTGTTTGAAAGATGAAAAAGGAAAGGATAATTGTGACAGAAATGCCAGAAGAGAAACCCACACCTTTTAAAAACTGAAAGCACTACCTCAAAACAAAAAAGATGTTCATGTGGAATGGTATCATTTGATAAATACATCATGCACATAATTCCAAGGCAAATGTCAAGTACCACTTACCTTTTCAAACTTAAAACATAGATTTATTAAAATGCAGATTACAAATCTACCCAAATATTGTATTAGTTTTAGGAATTTGAAAGACATTTCACTAATACAAGGAGGATTGTGTTATTTGAACTTAAGCTGCCACATAACGAGAGCCTTGTGGATTGCCATAGCATTACAGCCACAAAACCCATTAGCAGACGTAGAAATCCCACATCCCAGCCCTTTATAAAAGTCTTCAGTTATGAAATCATTTTCATACGCTTGGAGTTTAACTATTTCAGTGCTCTGCACATTCAGGACTGGAATTGACAGGGAAAACCACAAAATGGTGCATCTGAGAGAATTCTACACGGAAACATGTTTCTGTGGTTCTTTCAAAAGTTCTTAAAGAGTTGAAACCATCCCTCTGGAATTCAGAGCAAAGAAGTATCTGTTTAAATTAAGGAGGGGACTTATCTTTCCTAGTGAACTATTGGGATTTATTCTATGTCTTCATTGTAGATGCATTAAGATATGTATCTGCTTAAAAGAAACAAGATTTAACCTAGGATAACAAAGGAAATCACCTATGAGAAAGCTTGTTCTCTAAAGATTTTAAAAATAAATGAAAGCTCTCAAGGGTAGATTCCAGATTCAATGTTTATTTTCACTCACCAAACGGAAAGTTATTTTTGTAAATTATAGAAATCACAGGAAAAATTATCTCCTCACTTAGCATCATGGTCTCTTTGCTTTATTTCATGGCAATAGTTTAATGTTTTTATGATAACTCTTTAAAACTTACCATTTGATAAACCATCTACACCTAACACCAACATATAGCACATTAAGAAATATTTGGCTTTAGGATTTCACTGTCAAACAAGGATGAATAAAGACAGAAAACATGGTGCTTCAGTTACCTCACAATTTACCATAGGAATACTTACTTGGTTATCTTTCATTTACTGAAGAAAAGGCACCAATGTAAGGTAAAACCAGCTGGGAAAATACAGAAAACAGCTAAAGAGAAAGGCTGTTAGAAAAGCAGCAAAGAAAGAAATGACCTGCCAATATCAATGCTGAAATAATAACATTATTTCAATGATGCAATTCATAACTGAGTTGACAGTGAAAACTATTTTCCCCTTTTATGAAAATGGGGTAAACTACAAAGTCAACTGAGAGAGGCTGCTTTCTTTGAAGTGCTCTGGGAGAGATGTGTCCTTTTAAGCATCGGTAACATATTTCTTAGGTAACAGCTATGCAAATGGATCAGGGCACACAGCAGAGGGTGACTGGCCACACTGCTGTAACTCAATTCCCATGTTACCTGAAGCTGTTGGGAGCTGTCATTAAGATTATCCTCTCGCCTCCTGGCCTCCTCCAGCATCTGTGCGCTCTTCTTTTTCTCCACTTGCTCTTTGTGCTTCAGATTTGCTACTTTCTTATTTTGATCTTTCACTTGCCTGTAAAAGAGAAGAGCACTTAGAACATGGTCCAGAACATACTTCCCATCAGCCCCAGTGCCACGCAGCTGGACTGGGGAAGAGTGGAACCCTCAAGTACCAACACTTATTTTGCAGAAGGTCGCCAAACACTAAACAAATCTTCAAGCATTACCCTCAGCTGTTAATTCAGCCTAAAGAATGCTTCATTTTGCTTATTACCATTAACCTAAATGTTAAAATATCTGAAAGAAAACCCTTAATTATTATTTGGTATAAACTATTAACCAAAATATGCACCTGCCCTCTTGTGAATATGTGGTATATGCTACGTAGAAATCTTTTCAGTGTTTATACACACATGTACAGATAAAAAATGCAGACATTTAATAGTCTTTAATAATTTTGCTTTGAGTACCACTCTATCTACTGTAAGGAAAACAGGAGGATTAGAAAGAAAAACTAATGAAACACGACTTGAATACAGAGGACTACCTACAAGATCTAGGCAATCTGTTTCCAGAAGTAAAACTGTTTATTTTCAACCTCAAGTTCTAGTTGTTTACTAGATATCTTGAGGGATTTCCTATCCTTTCTATCTACAGACACAAGACAGAGCAAGTAAGAACAAACTATTTCAGAAAGCGTGCATAATTTCCTTTTCACTTGCATCTATGAATTATTTTTGATGATCCTGGCAATTACCACTGTCGACAGACACAGTTTGGCCTTTCTGGGCATTAAGACACATGGAGTATTGAATCTAATTACAGACTCTTTAATCTCAGCCTCCTGACCACAAAGAACTTACGTCTAAACCTTTAGTTCAATCAAAACAAAACAGGCTAGGTTTGCTTCCTCAGCCCTTTTCTCCATAATTATATCTGGACTTTGGATTTTGGAATAAAAGCCAGATTCTTTGGTCGCAAGATTTTCCCCCAAAACATCATGCAAAGAGTAGAGACAGCTCTTTAATTCACTGTTTAGAAAGCAGAATGATATACTAGCTTCCCATCTGGTACGTTATCTACACAGAAAGGGAAAAGCGTTTCTTCTGTATTTCAGAAGTACTTTTAGGACAGATCACAAACAACTCAACTCTAATATTTTCTTCAGAACTCACAACAGAAGTATGATCAAGAACATATCTCTTTGTGATACACATGTTCAAATTGTGTAACGTAGGGCTACTCAGTGCTTTGAGTTCTTCCAACAAAATGAAGGTTCAACACTAAGCTCTGCTTTTTACAACGTAAGCCAACTGGAGCTGGGAAAATTGCAAAGACAGCAATTTTTCCCTGGTACTAAACAAACCTATATTAGTGTGAAAAAGTGCTGATAGCCTCCAGAGACCAAGAGAAAAAAAGGAAAGTCCTTTTTCTGATGATGCTAAAAAATTACTGGCATACTTAACTACCTTGTCCAACAGTTACAGCTGATTTGAGTCAGGATGCTTTTTAAACACAACTAGTATAATTGTTAAGTTGTTCTAACCCAGTGCTGCACACTGGCAATGGGCGCATTGCCCAGTTTGCAAGCAGACTTGTTCAGTGATTAAACAAGTTCTTGGAAATATTATGTTGGCCTCGACTCAGCTCGTACAATCACAGTTCTATCTGTCCAATAAAACAAACATAGTAAGTACAGCTAAGTTAACACAGAAAATTAAAATATGTAAGCCAAACACGTTCAATTCCACCTGAGAATACTCATTCAACTTCTAAATTAAAATTAGGGAAATTAGTTATTTTTATAAACTTGCAAACCCAGATTCACTTGTTGGGAAATTGGTCTGTGTTACGGTCATCTACTGGTTATATAAGAGACAGCAATATCGATAAAGCCACAACCTTCATAAAAATATGTGTGAATTAGGTAATCTCCCACATATCTTCGTCTTCAATGAAAATAAGTTATTTCAAAGAATGGAGTAATTATAAGGATATACACTATTGACTACTGAACCAAAATTAATGTCTTTGAATTTATTAGATAGGTATTCTGTGAAAAACTCAAACTTTCCTAAAGCACTTTAAAAGATGGAAGTCTTGAAATTACTTAGTGCTTATAAGACTCAGATCAGTCCTCAGATCTGTGTCAGTCTTCAAAGCCTGAGAATCATGTTTTTATGCATATAAATAGTATTTTAACAATATTTTAAAAATATTTTAGAACACACACACATATTTTTAATAGATTGATTAAGAGAAATCACCCAAATCATTGCTCAATAAGACAGTTCTGTTACTATTTTGAACACCGAAACACTACTGAGTATTGTTACAGAAAAGACTGTATCTTCACATTGCCACTGAACAATGTGTAGAATTGGACCATATACTGAACTGGAACAAGAAAAATAAAATACAGAAAGTCCACATCTTAAGTGAGCACACTGCAGCTGGTGTGTTCTGTGAGGAGACAGTCAAGAGGAAAATAAAAGATTTATCACAATACAAGTTCACAAGGAAGCTAATTTGGATTGTGGAAGGAAACAAAGCTCTGGAGTTCCCTCAGTTTGAGAGCTTCATTTCATAAACTTAACATTTTTCTAACTCTTTGAGATGCAAATGGATGGTAAGATTTTAAAGAAATACTTCATCTGTAACAGTGTTTTTATTAAAACTGAAAAAACCCAACACAAGATTAAAGATAGCAAAAAGAGAATGAACTAATTACAATGATGGCAACAGCTCAGAGATTTATGAGTGTTTTCTAGAAAGCATTAGTGGTAGCATGTACAGCAAATGAGTAAACACCAATTTGCAATGAGCATGTTATATTCTTAAGATAAAGAGTACGTGAATTTCTGAGAGATATGGAACCTTAAATCTTAAAACATCTCTTTTAAATGGGACTACAGACAGAGAAAGAATGTTGATGACTCTAATAAAAATTGGAGAGCCAATTCATATTCAATGAGATAAAGCTTTAAAGACGAACCAACAGAAACAATAACAAAACTAACAAAAGCAAAACCACCTCATCTCAGATGTTTATTTTCAGAGTCACTGCCAAATGAAACAACAAAAAAATGTTCTAGTCACATATAAAATCAGAAAATCCAATGAGAAAGTTTATTATGTTGAATTACAGTAAAGACTCCTGCTCATATTGGAAATAACAATTTTGCATTTTTTAATAGCAATTTTCAGATTCAAGTAAGGCTCCTAAAAATTTAGCACTGAAAAGTGAAAAATCTTTTCAATTGCTTAGGATTCTTCTCCATTGCACATTATGTCACGTCAAGCACTGTTATTACAGAATATACTAGAGGAAAGGACACTAAATCAAAATCAGGCTTCTGATTTAAAAAGAAACCAAACACAAAGTCAACTAAAGACTGGCCAATATTTTCAGAATGAATCATTTCACATTCTTTGACTTTGAATGCCCAACTGAAGCCATATGTCTACTGAAAAAAACAATAAGATTTCTAAATCTCGACACTGAAAATAATTGTTAATTTCTATGACTTCATATTTTTTATTCACAAAGCCAAGTTGCATTACTTAAAAAAGGCCACACTTTCAACTTATCTATGAAATTTTGGAATTTCCAGTGATGACGTACAGTCAAACACCATAGGGAATGAATTAATACAATCCCAATAAGCAACAAATACTTACAAATGAGAAGATTTCACATTTTAGAATAATTTTAAAACAGGAAGATGGACATAAGCAACAGAAAAACAGGGGACCATCAAGTGGAAAGTCACTTTATTACCTGTGAGTCCTTCGGAGGAGTTTTCCTCCTTAATGAGATTAACTGCTTTATAGGCTCTATTATCTATTATCTATTAAGGCTTTTACAAAATTAATTTTTTCTGTACTAATGTGAATATTTTTTTCCATTTTAATACTAATCTCATTATCTTTACCATAATGCACATCAGCATAAATAGCTGTTAATTCTTTCCTCTTATAGATTTTTATGCTACATGTCAATATAACATAAGCTGTTATCCTCATCTGGTTATCTTTTCTGGCACAATTTCAAATATTCTTCTCGTAAAATGAAAGGTGCCGAAATGTTAACTGAAAATAAGTTAATTTGAATTTAGTATTTTATTTTAGTATTTTTCCAGTTATGTGCCTAACACTCAACAGTGTATTTATAATAATCCAAGGATAAGTATACCTTTACAATGCATTTGAATGACCACAGAAGCTGATCTTCAAGATATAATGTATACACACATATCATATCTCACCTAATGAATACACGCCCTAGGGAAAAATACACCAAACGTGCATAGCTGAAGAAACAACCTGCTTCATGCATCTGACTTAGGTACTAACAAATATTTCCATGTGTCAGTCAGCCATGACAGAAAGAATGTTTAGCTCGAGCCTTCATTGATGTAGCATTACCACCACCCACAGGACAGTCCACTGTTGCTGCAGCTACTAATCTTGATGGACAGATGAAGTTCATTTGCTTTCAAGCACGTTTTGGTCCTCAATGTAAAACTGATGCAATAGTCAACATTATCAAAAGAAACAGCAAATTAAAGTGAATGCAACAAAGTAACACATGATTTAGCTTAAAACTGCCAATGCGATTTGTATATTATCAAATACTAGATTCTACAATGTATAATATAGAATTCTGGAATATCTCAAGTTGGAAGGAACCCATAGGATCATAGTGTCCAACTCCCCGCTCCTCACAAGACTACCTAGAACTAAATCACCTGACTAAGACGCCCTTTGAACTCTGACAGGACTGGTGCCGTGACTGCCTCCCTGGGGAACCTGTTCCAGTGACTGATCACCCTCTCAGTGAAGAACCTTTTCCTAAGCTCCAAGCTGAACTTCCCCTGATGCAGCTTCATTCCATTTCCTTGGTCTTACTGCTGGTCACCAGAGAGACCAGTGCCTTGCCCTCTGCTGCCCCCCTTGAGAAAGCCGATAGCATTGCAAAAGACCTCAACACACTTTACAGTCCTGAGACACAGAGAAGTACGTTTACGGAATTAAATGGAGCAGCCATCTGAAAAAGCTGTACTACTAAAGCAATTAGGTCAGAGCGCAAAACACACTATAATGGGAAAAAATTCTGGAAGGAAATGCTGGAAGGCAGGAAACAATCAGCTGTCTGGACCTTTATTAGTAGTTTTGTTCATTAATAATTAGATGGCTGAGAAAAAAGGAAATCTTTACTGCAGAAAAATCAACATCAACGGGATGCTAGTGACTTGAGTTGCATTGACTTAAAACTCATAGGAAAGCATCCAGCTTACTACATTACCCCTACTATTTCCTTCATCACTTCTTTGTTATTAAGGTCTGCCCAACAAAATGTTTTACCTGGCCATTCACTTAACCTTAGCTTACAAATTTAGAAGATCATAAGCACAGTGGCATAGCTGAGTTGTTGGGTTTTGAGGATTTTTTTTTTTTTGTAGTTTTGGTACACAAAGAAAAACATTTACATCCTGGCAAGTATAACAGAAGGAAGCCAAGGATAAACTCTTCCCAAAAATGACATTTTGTTTTCAAAATAAGAAGAAACCCTGTTCTGAAAGGTCTTGCTTTAGCTTTTAGTTGCTCAAAACTCACTTTACCTCACCAGTGGTTGATCACCAAACCACAGAGAACAGTGGCAGAGTCTGGAATGCCTAATTACTTAATCTAAATAAAAAGATGAAAGGGAGCTAAACAAGTGATGAAGGAACAGGACTTACCACATCACACAGTCCCATCACCACAACCTGGGCATCTGTTTGATAGTCAAAGGAAAGTTGCCAAAGGCTGAACAACGTTCCCAATCTTATGCATTGAAAAATTAAGGTTTGGAATGTCACAAGCTGCTGAAGATCTACATGGAATTCACTATGGCAGGATTAATTTTTTTTTTTTTAGAACAGTAAAAAATATCTGGGCCTCCTTCTTTGCTTTGTTGGGCTGTACCTAGCAATCCTGTCTTCTATTCCTTGTCACTATTACTATTATCACTACCAAAAAGTGGTGCATTAAGTTACTACGTAAAAGAAAATTACTTGACTATGCCTTTCAAACATCTTCACTTAATATTATGGCCTTCACTGCACACTGCATCTGAGTTAAAAGATCAATCAACATACTTCTAACGAGTTGCTCTTGTTCACATGCACAGCTGGCAAGCTCCAGCACTCAGTTACCTCTTCTACTCATGAGCCTCTCCTCCCACAGTATCTCATCATTTTGTTACCCTGTTCCTCACTGTTCTGTGCCATTTATATGACAAGGGAACATATGCCAATGAAAATATTAACAAACTTTGAAAATTTAACTGGTCTGCTGTATGGGAGACAAGAAGTTCCACAGTAGCTTTCAGAGATGGGGAGGGTGAACTTCATTTCCTGAAACTAGGATACTTCAATTTTTGAAAACAAAGCATGTGTTCAGGGGGCAAGGGATGAAGACTAGAAAAGCTATGGAAAACTACCTTGCCTCAAACTTTAAAACAGAAGCCTAACATTGCTTGAATTGGGAGATGTGGAAGTCGGACTAGAAGCAGATCTCAACTCTACACTGGTTGCCTTTTCCCCTTGGTGTTAAGAATTATCTGTGTTGAGTAACTAAAGGCCTTCAAACTCAGGCCCAAGCTTCCCTGAGGTAAAATGTTTCAAATGTCAAGTACAACAACCTCGCATACCTGGTCATACAATGTGTAATTTCTTAGAAAGTTTTTTCCTTCAATTGCTTGATTGAACAAACCCAGAATAAACCAGGCTTCTCTTCAGTCATGAAGCAGTCGCCTAATTACACCCAAACAATGGTGAAGTCAAAAGCTCTTGTCTTCACGTTCTCAAAATAATTGGAAGTAAAGACCAACTTAACCAATTGGCTAAAACTGAGGGATCAACAGCAGAGATGAACTGAAGCATCTTCGTTTTAGTGCAATGCACCCATATCAAATTAAGTCAACTGAAGGTTTGCTTTCAGACCAGGCCAGATACGAGATATTAAAACCAAGACACTTTAAAAACTTCAGGTAAACATCTGTAGCACCCCACGTTTTCTCTAATCCACAATTCCAGTTCTGTAGAAGTGAACCTCCACAACTATTTGTCCCACTAATGTGCAGGTAAAAAAAACCTAATAAAGCTAATGTGCAGCTTCCGAACTATGTAAATTCTCAGTATCTATTTACTAGGAAGCAAGTTTTGTGATGAAAACAATGAATAAGTACCACCATTTCATACATAATGTCAAATTTGAAATCAGGCTTCAGAGATTAAATACTAAATTAATTGTCAAGTTCTATAATCTTTAACCTTAAAACCTTGCAAGGTTTAGTTTTTATTGAAGTTAAGAGCATTAAAAATACAAACTCATGGTGAACTCTGAAATAAATCCGTAAGATAATGAAAAATATATTCCTTTGTTAAGAAAAATACTAATGCTTTAAGGACCTTAATAAAAACATTCAGTAGTTCAGCAAGTAAGTTTGTCCTGTTGTATTTTTTCTTTTGCTTTTGTTAATTGAGCAAACAGATGCAAAGCCAAAAATGACATTTATAAAATGGTTGATTAGGCCTCAATGTAGATTCCTTCTCCCTGCAACATGCTGGGTTAGTTGAATTTGGCCCTAACAGTGTGGGAAGAAGTCCCAAAGGTGCTGTTCTTTTTACCTTTAACTCTAGCACACAAGCCAACCACCCTGTGAACAGATCACACACAGCCAGTCCCTCTCTGCTCAAAAGACTTGCACCATCTGGCTGAAAAAAGTATTTTCTAAACACCAATAAAATCTTCCTTATGAATGGCATTTTACTGAGGTTTCAGAGGGTATTTTTGTGATCTAAGTTCACACATCTCTCTTTTAACTGCAGTCCCACTAGCCAGAAAAGAAAACAAATCAAAATACAGCAGTTGTTTTCTTTCATGTGAGTATGTGATCTTTTCATTCCTTCTAGAATAATACTGGATGCAATCAATAATTTAAAGAAAAATCGAATAAAAAAATCAGCCATCGGAAAAAAAACCCCACAAACCCCAAAATGAAACACAATGTACAGAGAACAAAATTTTAAAAGCAAAGCATTTAGGAACTATGCTAGAATAGCTTACGTTTGCCTTACAGCATATACTGAACAAAGTTATCAAGAGAGAAAAGTCCTCTTCTAAAAGTCTGCAGAATTTTGGAATAACAAAAAGAAAATCCTGACATTTCGAAGTAGCATAAGTTAAAAAATGAAGATATGTCTTATGCTTTCACGGTAACAGCTACTGAAAATTCAGTCTTTCAGCACAACTTATTAAACCAAGCAGTTGCCCAGGACAAAAAAGAAAGCAGCGAATGTACCAACTCAGTGGAAGAGGACTTCTGATACAAAAGGAAAACATCTATGAGAATATTAAGTCTTGTCTTAAGAAAAAAATATGAGGACTGGTTATATTTCTGGAAAAATATAAGCTAGTTCATATCAGGGGTAAAAGCCTGATGATTTTATGCTGCTGAGATGGCCAAATAAAAATCTTACAGAATTTAGTTTAACTCCTTAAAAACAAAGTTGTTTTCAAGAAGAATCTTCCAAACAGATTCTCTCTATAGATGCAAATGGTAAAGTGTTTACCCTGTTAGCTATAAAGAAGCTGTACCAAATCTGATCCAAAGTTGGCTATTCCCAGAGACTATACTGGGAAAAGCATGCAGAAGGATGGGATTGATTGAAAAGAAACGTTATCATGCTTAACAAACTGTACCTTGCTACAGCATCTTCACTATTGGGAGAATCTGAGATGGGAAGGATACAGCTCTATTTTGGTATCCACTGGGTAAGACCAATTTCTGGTTAGGAATGTAGACCACAATGTCTCTCAGAGTGGAATGTTTGGCACATTTCTTTTGGGTGCTTAGCAAACACATTTATTAAGAGGTATCTCCTTGCATGAAATGCATTCTGTAGCACAGGCTTTGACAGCTCACATCAGATTAATATGAAGACTGCCTACTGAGATGATTTGTTACAGACTTTTGACTGTCTGGAAAATGGGGGACAGCAGTGTTATTTGTAATAAATATACCACATACTGGGCTGAACTGCCTATCTAAATAGTATAGCTGGCTTAGCTCCTCCTTCTCTGATATAGCTGTAATACTGTCTCCTCGGTCTGTCAGCTGTAGGACTCCAGAATACAGTTAGGAATACTTTGTAAGTTGAACAAACACTACTGGGTGTCTGGAGAACTCAGGAGTGTTGTAAACAACACTTATAACTACCTCTTCATTGGAGGTTTCTTTAACAGCCTTGGTCATATGCATGGACAAGGCTACTGGCTTATGAATTTGAGGAGGAATTTCTACCATTTCACAGTAAATGGATCTGCTACAGAACTACTAACTATGTCAACGAGTATTTTGAATAAATGTATTATTTTCTTAATATATTCTGAAAGAGCACAGGAAAAAAAAATCTGGTGACAAGACGCCCTATGCTTCAGACGTTTGAAATATACTCTCCCTGAAATCCCCAGTGACCACAAAGTTTGTTAATTAAATTAGGTCTAGACTGGAGTGTCTAGTGAAGAAGATAAATTCTTTATCTAGACAATTATACTACTCAAGGGAACCACTTTTTATATGGTGAACTTGAAACAAATGAGGCAAAATTAAGATTTTAACTGAGCTGATCCCCTTACCAGGACAACTGCCTTGATGTAGCCTCTCACTGAGACCTTTCCTGCCTCACTTCAATAGATTAATCTTCCAAGTAATTGGGGAACACTCATAATCATTAGGAAAGATCAACAAGAGCAGCCTTTACTGTCACAAAAAACACTCCTAACAGGAATCTCATATTTTTTATAAATTATCTGCCTTTTTATATGAAGACACACTTCGCAGGTTGAGAGATATAACCAGTGTTGAAAATCTGTTAAAGAATTACTGAGGCTATGGTCAAAACAAGATACAGAAAGACAAGAGGAGAGTTCATCTCTTTTTACTTTGAAATAAAATTTCTCCACCTGTAATTCAAAAAGCACCCTCCACTATTCCAAGATTCAAGAACACCTACACTCCTTCCTCTTTTTGGAATTTTCAGGAAAACAGTTGTAATTCTTTTAAAGTGTTTGGTTGTTGCTGATTGCTTTCTATTTGTGCAGACAGGTGTAAGGAAGAATGTAGCATTGTATAAACCCACTAAAACTAATAAGAACAATTAAAAAGCCATGCTGCTTTAATCAAACTCAGTATCTCCTAGCTCAAGACTAGATTTTCACCAACTCTTCCTGAATCTTAAGAGCAACAGTATCTTTACAAAGAAGATCTTTAGAGTTTTTTACGTTCTTCTTTCACAAGGAAGGAAATAAAACACAGGGCTACACGCACTAGCAAACATTAAGTTTGCCCAGCAATAAAGCTCTAAGCTTTGGAGAGCTATGCAGAATACACACTACTGAGACCAGCAAGTGGCATGAATTGCTGTAGTCTTACAGGTTATGCAGTGCTGATACGTAAGGCTCCTTTTGGGCTTTCCAAAGCAAAAGCACAAGAAACTTTCACTGGTGGTGCTAAGTTTCTGTTTCAGAGACACTGAGGAAATCTTTGGTTCTGATCAGGGAGCATAAGGAGCCTGAAGGATGGCAGCAGTCTGGTTTATGTGGAATCTGAACTGCAGTTTCTAGAAGGTAATTTTTTTTTTTTTGCCTCAGCAGATGTTTCTTTTGAGAATATAGTTGATATGGAGAATGGTTCTGAGTTTGGAGATCTGCTGTTTCTTTAGAGATATGGAAACAGTAATTTTTAAGGAAATTTAATGCAAACAACAGGAGTGTGGCGTACCTGTGTAAGTAAGGGTGAGAAATTTAATCAAAACAGATGATGCTATCAGAAGCCTCACAGCATAATTTATGAGAAAAATTAGAATAAGTTGGGAATAGCATGTACTTCTATTTAACCAACACAGTAACGCTGTAGACTGATCTTCCAAAAGTTTAGCTTTTGTAAACACTATAAGGATTTTGCTGAAGTTACAATAATCTTTGAAGCTTTAAGAAACTAAAAATACAAAGCGGACTCCTTCGGCTACATTTCAGCTGTCATTTGTTCATGTGAAGCAAGCATACTCAAAATGAAAATAGAAATAAGCAGTCCAAAGAAACAAACTGTCAAAAACTGTGTGACATGCCCTGACTCTTGGAGCGAAGACAGCTGCATATGCCATAATAAAATGTGAAATCAGTGCTGAAAGCAAGAGAAACAAGAAAAAGAAGGCAAGTTGTAAGCCAAGTAGTAAAAATCAACAGTTGTTTACATCTGACTGATAACCTTTTTATAATGCACTCCACAGTCTCTACAAAAACTATGCCTATTATTTATAATGTAGGGAACAGTCTCTTCGATTTGGAGATACAATCATAAAACATTTTCTTCAAGAAGAAATGACATAAAATGTTGCAGTTAAGTGTTCTACTCCAAATGCACCAGAAAAATCCATTTTTCCCCCATTCCAGGTCAGCGGGTACTTTTGCAGTATAAAGTGTCATTTGGCAATAGCCTAATAAAGTTTTTACTAGTAATTTCATTTCGCTCTCCCCCGCTTTTTTTTTCATACAAGATGGCCTAAAGGTAAACGATGAAAAAAAAATAATTTTCTTTGCAAAGCACAAGAGAGCAGGAAGCAACCAAGCAATGCTAAAAGAAAAGACAGCTTATGTTGGTTAACACAATGGGTATCAATCCTTTAAAATATGTTGCCATATCAAATACTTAAAAAATGTTTGCTCTTATATCCTTTATATCTATTGCCAAAAGGACATAGTATTAAAAAAAATAATAATAAAGAAAATCTATGTTTATTAAGGTCTCTGTGTGACACCGGTAACATATTTTGCTGGTATTATCTATGTAATGTGAAAAAATACACACCAAAAAGTGAAGCGGATGAGTATATCCATCTAATAGCTGGTTATAAGTTATAAAGCTGCTATTAATTTGGTACAATTACCTAAGGAATTTGGGCACATCCACCTAAATCAAGAATCCTACCAGCTGAAACTTAAAAAATTAAACAGAATACACCTTTTTTCCTAACATTACAGACAAAAGGAAGTAAGTGAGCATATAATACAGATTGTTACAGAGTAAGGCAGGTTTAGAGAAAGAATCAAACAACATTGCACACAATATTGGTGAAAATGTACGACAGGAGATGCTTCAAGAAGAATGTTTATTCTCAGATACAGCCCCTCACTTAAGCTTGCATGGCTAGGATTCTTACATGTACTTGGAGGGTAAAGTTTTATCATGTCACCTCTGTTTTAGTTTCCAGCATGTGGAACTTCAGCAATCATGACATTAACAGCTCAAGACACCAAAAACACAAGGGGAAGTTTGCAGACAATCTGAGTTTTGCTGGCATTCAGAATGCAAACAATCTGATAGTGCTATTAGTGCCAGTGGGACTGACAAAGCTTAAAGCTGGACAGATGCTGAAAGCTAAGGATGACAACATATGATTTTCAGAATTGCCATCTGGTGAGCTGCAGTAAATCCATGGCTTTGAGTCACAAGTTTACATGCTAGGAGGGAGCTGAGCAACAGAGGGGAGCAGGAACTAGTAGAAAAGGAGCCTCAATTTTCTGTTGGATTGGACCTTTTGTGATATTTTCTCAAGGCTTGGCACTGAGCACACTAGCATGGCAACTGTCAGTTGCTGACAGTTGTAGTTTCTAGGACCAAATGAGGCACAGCCAGCAAAAGAAGTTTACAGAAGACATACAAAAACCATGGGTAAAAGAGATAATTTCCGATTTTATCTTCTCTGATTCTATTAACAGCAATAAGGCTTGAGAGTATCTGTGTTTAGGGATGAGGAGAAAGGACATCTCAGGCCTTACATATGTATAAAGGCAACATCAGAAAGCTTGAAAGAAAAAAGTCCAGGTGAAATATTATTTATGAAAGGATAAGCCTATTAATACTATCCTTACACATACCACAGCGATGTACTATCCCGGAGAGCAGCAATTCTTGGGGCTTTTAAAAATAATTTAAAAAATTAGATTACAAATAGAAATTTTAAAGAAATAAAAGTGCAGTGGACCACAGCTCCCACTCCCATATTCGTCATACTACCTTTTCTTACAGCTGTAGTGCTATGAAATCACAAGAAAATTATGTCAGGTTGGATGGGGCTCTGAGCACTTGATCTAATTCAAGATGTCCCTGTTCCTGCAGGGGACTAGATGATCTGTAAAGGTCCCTTCCAACCCAAAGCATTCTATGATGCTATGTTTTATTTTGTTTTTCAAAGTCAGTATAATGCAGCAATTTTTTGCCAAAAACGCACAGAAATTGCAGAGTTTGTCCTAGAATACAGACTAACTTACCATAGTAAGTTAGAATCATAGGGTAATTCAGGTTGAAGGGATCTCTGAAGGTTATCTGGTTCAGTCCCCAGCTCAAAACAAGGCCAAATTGGAGCCGGTTGCTCATACTGTTGTTCAGATGAGTTCCGTGTATCTCCAGTGATGGAGACTCCTCAGACTCTCTAGGCATCTGTTTCAGGATCTGACTACCATCATTCTGAACTTTTGCTACCAATTATCTCACTGGAGCTTAGATTCGAACATGTTGCAATTTGTGTCTGTTGCTTCTCAACCTTTGTGAACACTTCTGAGAAGAGTTTGGCTCTGTTACCCTCTAGACCTCCCCATTAGATAGTTGGAAGCACACAGTATGCTCTCTCACGAAGCATCTCTTCCTAGGTTTGAACACACACACACACACGAGTTCTCTCTGCCTCTTCTTGTACGTCAGGTGATGTAGCACCTAGTCATCTCACTGGCCAGCCTGCAGGACTCACTGAATTATCCCCACGTCTTTCTTGTACCAAACAGCCCCAAATGAGACATAGTATTTCAGGTGCAGCCTCACAAATGTCAAGTAAAGGGAAACAACCACTTCCCTTGACCTGCCAGCTGTGCTTCTGCTAACACAGCCAGTAGACACCTGGCTTTCTTTGCAGTAATGTGACTCAGTTAATTCAAACTTGTCCTCAGTCACCCCCTTGGTCCTTCTCTATGAAGCAGCTTTCTAATCAGTTGGCCCTCAGCCAGCAGAGAAGCAGGGGTTATTCAACCCCAGGTGCAGAGCTTTACACTTCTTTTCATTGAGCTTCATGAGGATTCTGCCAGTTCATTTCTTTAGCCTGTCAAAACCACCCTAAATAGGAGCCCTGCCCTTCACCATATACTCCCCATAATCACCCCACCCCCCCACCCCCGCTCAGTTTGCTATTAAAAAGACATTAAACAGTGCTGATTGCCCTCTAAGCCAGTCATCTCATCACCAAAGGCAATCAGATTGATGAGGCATGATTTGCCCTTGTAATTCCATACTGGCTGTTCCCTATCATCTTCTTGTTCTTCAGATCGTTGGAGAGTTCTTCCAGGACGATCTGCTTCAAAGACTTCCCAGCACATAAAATTATACTGACTGGCCTGCAATCCCCTGGATCCTCCTTCTAGTTATTCTCGAAGATGAGAGTGATGTTTGCCAGTCATGAGGATCTTTCCCTGACAGCCATGAGCTTTTGATGATAAAAAGAGCTGTCACTATGGCATCATTCAGCTCCCTCAGCAAACTTGTATGTATCTGATCTGATTCCATCAGTCTGCATATTTCTAATTTTTTTAAATGGTCTGTAAGTTGGTCTCCCACTTCTATGGGTAATACTTCACTCCTGCAGACTCTGCCGCAGTGCTCAGGGACCTGAAAGGAGTCTGTATCAGTGAAAAAAAAGAGGAAAAGAAGCTACTGAGCTCCTCATCCTTCACCTTTTACAACGCTCCCCCACTCGACTGAATTCTCTGTAACTATTGCATTGTTGCTGAGTCCTGGGTCTGTTAAGGCTTTTGGTAGTCAGTTATGGAAATGTCTGCATCAAGACTTTTTTACCATACACATAAATTCACTGTCTGTCCATATGCTTACCTGGCTTTTAGAGTTTTAACAGAAATAAAAATCTAGCCATTTGGGGGATAAATTTTTACATGGAAGTTAGGCATTAAAGAAGAAAAATAACCTTCAGATTTTATTCCTGTGACTAAATGTGATGTGACGCATATGGGTTAGTCAAAATGTTTAATGTTGCATGAAGTTTGAATGATAATTTCAGTTAATCTTCTGATGACTATGTGCTAGATAATCTGCTAACTTGGGATATTTTAAGATAAAAACGCATTACATGTTTTAAAATGTATTCTAAATAATGTTGTATTTTGATGTTTCAAGTAGTATAGTAAAAAGACACCTTTCTTAATATCCAGAAAAGGCAAATTGTGAAGGATTCCTCTAATATCTCAAGATCATTCAACTTGGAGCTCTACAAAATTCACAGCATAGTGTTGACATACAAACATCCCCCCCAGCGCCATACCCAGTCACGTGTCTTTGTAGCGCTACCCCAGTTCAAATTCCCACAGGAAAGTTGCATGCTTTGTGAATACATGTACTGAAAACAGAGCAATAACACAAAAAGAAAAACAACTCCTCAGTGTATCACATAATTAAATTAATTTCAGCAGGTTATAGGGAAGAAATCAGATCATGCAAGACTGTGGAACAGTGAAATTCTGAGATGATGCGCAGCTGTGAATAATTTTGCTTTGTTAAGATGCAGTGAGATAAGGCAAGAGAAGAGGACCTTTGTCAGAAAAGTTAGATTCCATTTCAAACAGGAAGAAAGCTCTGACAATCACTAAACATAAAGCAAACTTGAAAGACTACACCACCAACTTGTTCTATGAAAAACCACAGTTCTGTTTTGTGTCCTACTCATCACCACCCAACCTTCACAGCCAACAGGTCTGACACCTTCATTTCTTCCTTTCTCCACTATCATGTTGCAGATGTCTTCTCACTCGCAAGGAACAGACAGTGCTTAAAAGCACAGTACGTTTTAATGAAATGTATCTCATAAAGCTTTTTTTGCTTTAGGTAGAGTTAAAGGAAAAATACATTAAATAAAAAAACAAGAGGTTGTTATTTCTAAGAGATGACCAAGGAAATTTAAATGGAAGCTTCCTTGAACACAACATATCTGGCTCTGTTGAGTTAAAACTAACCAGTGCTGACTCAACATGCTTGAAATTTTTATCATTTCCTTATGTGGCTAAGGACCAGCACAGTGGAAGAATGAAGACCAGAGTCTCCTGAAAGCATGAAACTAAAGAGCCAGCCACGCATCTAGTGAAATTTCTCCTGACAGCCCAGATGCTTTCTCAGTACTCAAATACACGGCTTCCTGGAGATATACTTTATGGCACAATGTATAAAGATACTTCCATCACAATGAAAAACCCACAGGTACCACAGACTATATGCTTGTAAGTAAATAGTCTGCTTTTTATTTTCTGTAACGATTACTGAAGAGTATCCTCAGTTTCCTGTATTTGTCTAACTCTCTATGCACACTATTATGTGTGATTTTCTTGGAAGAAATGTTTTAAATATTTCTTTGGTGGTTAGATGTGTTCTGTTTGACATGAATTTAGGACTCTGGAAAAAAGGGCTGAAACACTCCCCTTAGATTTAGTATTTGGTTTGGGGTTTTTTTTTATTTTATAAGGTTACACTTGAGTTGCTACACTGTTATTTAATTTTACAGGGACACGTGTTGCAGAAATTTTTATCTGGATTCATTCCATCAGCCTGCACTTGTCCAATCACCAAGACACTTTGCTGCACAGAAATAAGTTTTACAGTACGTTTTTATTACTTCCTATTGCATCAAATTCCCTTTGGTATAGAAAAAAATCTAGAAAACTTCTTTCTCTTAGGATCTGGGTTATTTGCTTCAAAGGATAACACTCAGCACAATTAACCACATGATGTACACTACTAGAAAATCTGACAGTAGTACCAGGACACTAAAAGACAAGCTTCCTGTGGGAGGCTTCCTGTCCTCTAGTTCCAGCTATTTTTCCATTCCAGTGCTATGCTACAAAGATAAATTGTTGATATACAGCATGTTCAACATTATTCAGCAGACAAGACATAAATAACAGCGATAAATAAAAGCTAAATGCAAAAGAGAAATAAATTGAAACAGTTAAGCTGTTTGTTACCCAATTTGAAGCTAGAAATCTTGCTTTTGCTTTGTCAATATACCTCATTCTTTCCTTGAAAAGTGTCCGATTGCTCACTATAGCACCCGATTCCGTCAATCTTGTTATCTTTTCCCATCTCAACTTTTGTGACATGTATACATAAGAACCACTTAAAAGAACTGCAGCATATGACTTCATGGTAATGACACTGGAATAGTGTTATTCACTCGTGGACAGTTCTTTATGTAAAGCTGTCATCAACAGAGATGTTTACCAAAAGCTACATATGGAAAACTGCTTTAATCCCCATGCCTTCCACGTCAATTTTATTTACGTGAATCAGTATGACACCTACTCTAGGCCCTTGGACTCTTGAGCAGTAAGTACATGTCCTAACAGCAACAGTGATGCAGTTTACACTATTACATTCTGGTTCACTGAGTTTATGAACAGGAGAGTGATGATGAAAGCTTAATATATCGGAAAATTCAGAGGTTTTGCACTGATTACAGTAAGCAAAGCTTTTCTTGATGAGAACAGATATAATTCTATGATTCCTGTTTCTAGAAGGCAGACAGACCTAACATATTTTTTTACACATTTAGCTCCTTTCCAGGAAGACACATTGGCTTTGATGTCTGGAAAAAATGACTGCTTTACACCACTAAGAGAAAAATAAACTTATAGTTCTCATAGTAGCTTCCAATGTAGAATGTACCTTCACAGAACAGCTATTTCTTCATAAGTTGCAAGTAACAATAATTAGGCAAACGTTAAAATATATGTGATAGAAAAGGAGTGGTACTGCAGGCCCCTGTAATTTTCCTGCTTGTCTTTAGCAGAATCTTTTCATTGTGTTTCTGCCCAACACAGATTTTGCAGTTCTAAGAGCAGTCATTTCATGTATTCCCCTACACTCTTTTACTTATTTTAACAAATATATTAAACTAGCCATCATAGAATCATAGAATCACCAGGCTGGAAAAGACCCATCGGATCATCGAGTCCAACCATTCCTATCAAATACTAAACCATGTCCCTCAGCACCTTGTCCACCCATCCCTTAAACACCTCCAGGGAAGGTAAATCAACCACCTCCCTGGGCAGCCTCTGCCAGTGCCCAATGACTCCTTTCTGTGAAAATCTTTTTCCTAATGTCCAGCCTGAACCTCCCCTGGCAGAGCTTGATGCCATTCCCTCTTGTCCTGTCCCCTGTCATCTGGGAGAAGAGGCCAGTACCCTCCTCTCCACAACTTCCTTTTAGGTAGTTGTAGAGAGCAATGAGGTCTCCCCTCAGCCTCCTCTTCTCCATCACAGCAATCAATTTTAGAATATAAAATATAAAATTTAAAAAAAAAAAGGTAAGAAACCATCAATAAAACTACTAAGTCTCTGAGGACAGAACAGACAATCTCTTTAACGTCTTATCAGAAAATTCTTCGAGGGTCCTAAGATTTGGCCACCTAAAACCACAGTTACATCTTCTCTAGCCAAATTTACAACATGCTCCAAATGAGAGTAATAAAAATTATGGTTACATTTTTTGAGGAAAGTGAAATCGTGCCAGGTCTCTGAAAAAAATACACTCAAACCACATCCTAAAAATGGTTCCCCCTCTTCTTCATCACAAATTCCAGGATAGTTGCAGGTATGGATAAAAACCTATAGCTGTACCGATTGAAGCAGAGATACCTTTGATGAGTGGATTCTAAAACATTTCTTATTTTATCGGCCAGACAAAGCATATCAAACTCCACTCATCATGGCCACTGGCATATACAGACTACTCAACAGAAGTCCTGTTCATGCAGGAAAAGGCACTGTGTGTATTTCAGAGGAGAATGCTCACAGTGCAGAAAACCGTCCTGGCAGTTCTGTTCTTTGGGATCTGCAAAAAAGGGTCATTCAAGGACAGTCCTTTCCCCAACAATTACGAGTCTGCCAGTACAACACATTGCATACAGAAGGTACTGATGGACAACAACATGATTAACTTCCAATCTTTTTCCAGTTTGTGGGAGGAAGAAAAAGACACTGCCAAGGCCACAAGTGCAACGTCTGGGCCAAACCAAGGTCAGAACGCTGACACAATTTAAAGGCGTCAGTGGCATCACAGAATCGTGGGATTCCACTCACCACCATATTTTTCACAGTGTTAATCAGGAAGAGAAAAGCCGGATATTGGTTGATAACTGAGAACTTTAGTCATTCAGTAGTGGCTTTCTGGGCAAAGACACTGCCTGAAACAATTATAATCATTCTTTCATCAGGAGTCACAGATGCTTTCTACCCAAACATACTTTATCAGCAAAGACAAGAATCCAAAATGGTTTCAGAGCCTTTTAAAGTCAACTGGAGGTCACGAGATGACGTATTCCGACTTACATTATGTAGGCCATAGACATTTACTGCTAGTTACCCTATCGTAATCCCAAAATCTATCTTGAGCAAATGCTTTTAGAGTATAAAATAAGAAATTGAGCCATGGCTGAAGATTTCAAAACATGTTGTCTCTTGCTAACGTTTTCTTCTGTAGTTTATCACTTTGTACCTTCAACAAATCTTTCATCTTGCTAATTTACTTCTTGCTAACCTTTAGCTCTTGCTTCTTTCTGATAGCACGACATACTCAAATTGCACCAAAACCAGTTCTGCATCATCACTACAAGGTTTCAAATACAGATGCAATGATAAAAATGGCTAATACCTTAAAGGAACTAGTTTTGCACTCAACCGCATGTATCAGAGAACGTGGCTAATGTTCAATCTGTTTTCTTCTTGAAGTAACAGATAAAATCAATAATATTTAAACTGTCTTGCTTCAGATTCTTGTTCCTGTAGCTTTTTTCCCTGAGAAGCTTTATTGGTAAGTCTTCCCTCTTCTTTCTAGTGCACTACAACATTGATTTACAGTGGTTTGATTAAAATTCTCTTCTTTAAGTACAAGTTTCTTCTAAACGTGCACCCTACCCAACCCATCCTCCCACAGAGACTCAATCCAATCTCCAATCTTTTATTTAGTAGATCATGTAATTTGATGTGTAATCTACTGCAAGATCTCAATTTTAGCTGAGTAGACAATAGTCTTAGACACATCCTTATTAAAAGTGAATACTGACCTTGAGGTGAGGCTGAAGGAAGCAGCAAATCCAGGAAGGAGATGCGAAAGAAAAAGAGTTAGTGAAAACAGGTCCAGAGATAAAGCAGTTCAAGAATACAGGACAAAACAAGCAGATTTAAATCAGGGAATGACACACAGACACACAATCCTTCACAGACACAGAGCTGCATGTTTTATAGACATCTAATAAAAAATAAAATAAAAAAGGAGAACGTTTACATTAGATTACACCATTTCACTCAGAGGCAACTTTCTGTAGAGAAAATAAGACTTCAATACACAACAGTTTTTGGAAAAGGGAAATATGCCAACTGTAGAAAACTCTGGATTTACATCACATCACTAGCAAGCATCTTTCTTCCAGAATTCTAACAAATGTTTTGAAAATGTGGAATTTGACTACCTGAGATGAACCCTAATGTGTTCCTTTGTGCCATCCTCTAGAGGCTTATTTTCTCTCCATAAGCAAGACAAACATTTTTTTCAACTTTTCCTGCAGATGACCCAAACTTGTAAAAAGGGAATAGAAGGAATAAAAACACCAACTATGTAATAAAGTCTTCAACTTCTGAAGACTTCTCAAAGCTAGAAGTTCATCTTTCTTAATTTTGACATCAAAGTCAACCTTCCAAAGACAAACAAGAGTATCTGCCTCTTCTTCCTTCAGTGTTGCTGTCTTAATTCTCCCATATAAGGTGCAATCTAAAAACAATAATGACCAAACAGGCAGATTTTTGACAGTTCTCTCCAACATTTTTCAACAGCAGGTTTGACAAAGACAAAATGCTGGAGTTCCCTGTATTAAATGACATCCCATAGGTTCATTATTGCTTTTTTCTTTTCCCAAGTACCTCCAATATCTTTTCATAGGCATCTGCTGTCAATTTCACTGATAACAGCACACTAAGTCAACAAGGAGCTATAATCACAGATCTTTTTTATCTGATTTTAAACTTTATTCTTTTTCAGTCAAAAGAAGAGAGGAAATGTAAATGTCCTGCTGTCCAAAGTGGCAATTTGGCTTTTGCAACATCCAGTATACTTCTCCCATGGCAAAATTTCACTCTAAAAAGGCAGGACATGCTCTGGAGAAAAATATTTCTATAGTACAGACTAACTGCGATATGCTTTATTCCTCTTGCTATATCGGACCATGTAAATGAAATTTGAAGTCCTTCTTTCTGGCATAAATTTCCCAAACAACAATGTAGGATATTGAATTTCTATGAGCAGCAGTTTCAGAGTGAAGTACAGCTAAGAAATGTATTGTTGGTCTGTAACAGCTAACCTAGTGTAAATATACTTTTTTGGCTTTTAAACTAACACTCTTCAAATCAAGTTCTTCAAGAACAGCTGTTGGAAAGGCTGTGATATTTGGGGATTTTGAGAGAGATGAGACTTGCAGAATGCCAAATACCTCATCTCTGAGTTTGATCTTGAAGTAAATTATAGCGTTCCAAAAGCCTCGGTTAATTCATACAGAAAAGCATGTACCTAACAATCCTGACTGAAATCCAAGAGTATGCTCTTGAAGCTGAGCTGCAGAGCTGTGGCTAGTCAAACAAATTTAACTAAAGGGAAAAAAAAAAAAGAATATAAATATATGGGATATGGGAATTCCCAGATATGGGAATAAATAAAGGTATGGGGTAAAAAGACTGTCTTCTGAGTCTAGATTACAGAAATTAAAGACTTCTCAATTTGTATTTCAGGGACCGTTTGTAGTTCCTGGTTCTATTGTAATGATGACGTGATACTGTTTCTTCAATTTAAATGTGAAAAAAAGGTTAGGATTCAGGATAGCCCTGTTGCTTTTGAACGAACCATGGTGTTCTTTCAATTGCTATTGAAAGTAGCATCTTTGGCTGGCACAAGATGAAGGTGAAACAGTACCTGAAACACTGAGTCACTGAAACACTACGCTGAGGTCACTTGGAATTTTCTGCATGCTACAGATTTTAGCCATCTGCACGGGATTTGAATGGAGAAGAATTCCTGCTACATCTTCATGGCAGGGGGGTTCGAACTAAATGATATGTAAGGTCCCTTCTGACCCAAACCATTCTATGATTCTGATTCATTTTGTTATGCAATAAATTCTTTCTTCACATTTTGAGTAATTGCTAGCTCTCTTTTCCATATTTGTTTTTGTTTGTTTTACATGGGCTCAATTCAGATTTTAAAAATAATCATAATATTTATCCAAACAAAAATGAGGTATATGCCTGAAAGTACATTAAAATTAGAAAAAATCTGGAACTATGCTATCATTCAAACTAAAACCAAGGCAGACACCTGAAATTGCCAGCTATTAGGAAGCCAATGGAGATTGCTACAGACTGGAGGTGAAGCCTCAGTACACAGGGCTTATCAGTGAAATTGAGCAGAGGAGCACAGCAAGCATCTGCCCCAGCAAGCAGCTCCAAGCAAGCAGGATCAGATACATACCCAGACATGCTCATTACAGAGCAAATAATTTTTAGTTTGCACTATTTCCCTTCGAGCAAGAACACACACTCGCAGCATTCCATACAAGATCCAGTAGCAGCGCTTCTGCTCAGCCCTGTTAACTATGCACTCCGATGCAACAGTCACACAGGGAGACAGTTGTAACACCAAATGGCAGTCTCAGAGAAATCCCTTTTCTTTTAAAATACCCTCTCATTAAGTTTAAAGATACAGCTGACTTAAATCTGATCCTTGGTGAGATGTGAACACTTTAGTATTTTAATTAAGAAATATATATTTTAAAATCTGTTGATTATTCCAGCTATATTTTTTTCCATATGCTTGTATACTATAATGACTGGAATGCATCTATGTTATTAGTCTCAGATGTACTTAGGGAAAAGTTTATTTAATGATTTCTAGCCTTTGAATTCCACTGGTTTGACAGCGAGTGATTGTGTATTTTTACTACTTTTGTCATTCCTTCAAAGTACTCTGATAATAATACACAATTGATCTTTCTTGTGTCAGTTGAAGTAGAAAAGCTATTTACTTTGGACCCTTTCTTGGAAAAAAGAAGGATGGCTGGTCTTCTTTTTTTCTTTTTAGTTGAAATTTAGAGGTATAGGGAAGAGATGGGCGAGTAAGAGAGAGAGAACATTTGTGTGTGCACCTATGCACACATGCATGCACCCATCTAAGAGAAAAAACATGGCCATGGACCACTAATATTATAATACTTGCAATTACTGGATTCTCCTTTTGTTCTTACTCAACTCCAAGTAAATGTAAGGATATGCCACTTTTATTTTTACACTATCAGTTGTATAAAAGGGTGGTTTTGGTGTGGGTTTGTTTTGTTTTCTCCTTTCATACTAGTTTGTGAGCATGGATACACTCATATTGCTCAAAGATGTTGACTGAAACGAAGCTACAAAGCAACTTCTGAAGAGATGTAGTCAAGGCAGGTAACAATGAAATGCTAATATGCAAACTAGGCTCATTACTTACATAAAGTTCTTTCTCTTCTGGTTTTATAATTATTTTAATTATGTCAGAGCTAATACACTTTATTGATCAAGCAGTTGGATTAGGATATATTTGCTAAATAAACTCCAAAATTGTCACCATGCAAGCAGAGTACAAATCACCAGATGACAAATCCCATATTCACTACAGATAACACACTTGGGCATGATAACCACCTTGACTTAGTGATAAAAACAAAAAGGACTTTTAACAGTACAGGAAATTTGGCAGGAGAAGAAGCCCTCAAAAAAAGTTCATCATCAGTGCCTCTCATTATTCGGAACTCTAGAGCAAGGTGGAGGATCCAAGATAAAATCCTTAGCCTTGGCATAGTAGATAAACAAAGCTCTTGGCCCATTGCCAAGTTTAACAAAGGTCTGTACTCTGTTCTAAAGACATGAATCACTCTGCTTAATAGCGTCAGCCCTGCCTGCTTGAACATGGAAATAATACCAGGGCAAATATCCCAGCTTGGGTGGTTCAGTGATGGGATAATACAGCAAGCTCTTCCAGCCAAAGCCTGCACCAGTCCTGATCTCTCACCATGTCAAGCACTGGACTAATTGGGGTTGTTCGACTTTGTTTTTTAGAACAGCCATTTCTGCAATATCACAAAGTTTCAGTTTCTCCCAAAACACAGGAAAAGGGAGAGAACGGGAAATAAAGGATAGCTAAATAAAGAACAAATGGAAAAAGGATACCTCACTGCATGAAAAAGGTGCGGATGGATTGAGGAGTCACCGTAAAATCACTAAGATGGCTTTTTTATCTGGTGCTCTCTACAGACGGATTTGCAATTACTGGCAGTGTCTCTCTCTTTTCTTTTCTTAGAGGTAGGTTTCAAAAACGAACAGTGAGTGTGAGCATTGACGGTAAGGCACTTCAACAAAGGTTGATTTTCAGAGGGCAGAACAGTTGCTTTCAAAAATCAGCATACCTTCAAATGTCTGAAGTCAAATACCTGTAAGTAAAGGTGTCTGCAGCTTATATTCTTGTCTGTTTAGAGCAGTTCTGTGGATATATTATTTTTTCCTCTATGAAACTTGATGTGGGACTTTAGGAGTAATGTTCATTTTGTACGAAGACATAGCAAGACTGAGAAGAAAGAAATTACTTCTTTATTTCCTAGCTTGGAAAAGATGAAAATCTTAATATTCAATAAATCTGTGTGCTCAGAGGTGGAGCTGGACTATGGGCCTGACAACTTCTTTCCATTACAAAGCCTTGTTCTCAGTTGCTTGCCAAATATTAACAAATTGTGCTGAAATTTTCCATGACAGGTGTCAGCCTCACCCCAGATCTTTTGAGGACAGTTTCAGCTACATCCTTCATACACCAATGGCTGTGTTCTTGTGGAAAAAAATTGTTCATACGGTTAAAGACTGCATCTCTTTACTGTGTTACACAGGCTCACAGAAGAAAGGAATTAAAATTACATGACGATTTTCATTTTGGAATGTCCTAAGTTTTGAGTGATTAATCTTAGAATGTTAATATTCACTTAAAGTACAGATTTTTAAGGGAACTGGATGAAAAACACAACAACAACAAATTGTGCCTTGTAATAATACAAGATAAATGAGATAAATATATCCTATTTGTTTTTTGATTTATGGTACCAAAATGGATTAAAGTGTTCTAAACTAATATTTAATTATTTCAATTTCTCCTATGCCTGAATCAGAGTTCAATTTGGTTTTGGAGGATGTTAATGAGTTATGATACTACAGAATTATAGTCATACCATCTCTCAAGGTTAACGATTGTGACTTTATAAACATCTTTCACTTTTTAATTTGACAACATCTCTCTTACTTTAGTTACTTATATGCCCTGATGTGGTTCTTGTTTAGAAATTCTCTAAAAAATTTATTTAAAAATTCACGGAAACAACCAACTTGAAAACCAAGGACAATTATTATAACATATGAATAATGGTTTGAAAATCCTTATTTCAACTTCAGTTTGTTGACTTAAGCATTAGGCATAATTTACTAGTATAGTTTCCTTTACACTGGTCTGGGAAACCATAAAGTTGATGGAACGTGCAGTTAATTTCTCTCTCCATCTATCCTTCACAGATCACTACACAAACGTATCACTGTCTTAAAGACATACTTCCTTCTACTGCCCACACTTTTCAGCACTCCTTTGAGATCACCCTGTGTTTTTTAATCTTTACTTTTATTTACTGTTGAGAAGAACTATTTAAGATGTGGAACATACCTTTTGGCTGCTACAGATCAAAGGTTTGAAGGTTTCTGCTTGAACAAGGCATCCTTAAATACTTTTTAGAAAAACTCCCCAAAAATTCTCTCTTAAAATAGGCATCATTTCCAGCTGTCCTTAACTGCTGGTATTTCAAAGCAGAGTACTGTCTTCCTTTGTCTCTTAGTCAAAGTCAAGTTCCCTTCAGGAAAAAAATGGCAGTGCCCTATGTCCCTACAAGGACTACCTGTCAAATATAGCAAGCATGCCAAATTAAAATCAATTTCAAGTTTGTAACTGGAACATAACTTCCATACTCATTCACTCAGTGCTCACTTCTGAAGCAATATATATGCATATACTCACTGCCACTTCACACTTCAGTATGAAATCTGTTCTTATTTGTAGACTGCATGCACATAAATACCTTTGTGTGTAAACTACCCATATGAAAGCTAATGATGGCCATGTCCCAGATGATTAGTTTTATTTTTCTTTCTTTTTGTTTCTTCTTTTTTTTTTCTTTTTACAGGATAATAATCACCATAAAACTCAAGAATAAGGCAATACTGACCTCTATCAATGACACATTTTAGAACACTTGAGTTTTAGTTGGTTCAGGCAGAACTGGTAGCAGAGATTAGAACCAAAGTCAAAACACAGCAAGAGAATTATAACAAAAAGCAACAGCTTCTGTTGAATTTAAATCAGGGAGAAGGGCAGCAAACCTCCTCTGGACTGTGGTCATGAGTTGAACGCAGAGACTGTTAGAGCTTGTACTTGACATAACTAGTTCCTGTTTGACCTAAGAAAAAAAGCGTAATTGCAGCAGACCCAAACAGCAGCAGCAGCAGCCGGGCAGCCAGCAGTGACATTCCAACCCGTAGGAAACAGAAGCCTTATAGAGCACTCACTTTCCCAGGAAGTCCCACACAAACCCCCCTACGTGTTGCGGTGCAGGGACCGACACCTGGTAAGGAGGGTGCAATTTGCGGGAGGCGTGCTTTCTGAGAAAAGGCATAGTCAAAAAAACCCCCACACGTACAAAACACAACAACTCGTGGTACCAGGATGTGACAGTATAAATGGAAAGAAAAAGCAAGGAAGGAAACAAAACACAAAATGAAAAGTTACAGGGAGACAGGAGATTGTGGAATGGCAATACAAAAAGCAAACAGTTAGTTATAAAGAAAGTGAATAACCAGACAGCTACAAAACCCTTGACGCCACCACAATCTGGGGACAGAAACAAAACTTGTAGGGCTGTTCACCCACAGAAGAAATGTGGACTTATGGTCCACTTTCCTGTAAGAAAAGGCAAAATCCTGCCCACAGAGACTATAAATTAATGACCTTGTACTTTCCATCTCATGTTGATTCTAAAATATTTTTCAAACTTTTGCATAGCATGCACCATATTTAACACATTATTTTTGGATATCTTTTCTCCTATTCACAGCTGAAAAATAATGTCCTCCACCCACTAACTGCTAAAGTTACTAAACAGTAGAAGCATTTCCCTCTCTGTTTTAATTTGAAGAGAAGGTAGCTTTGCCATTACTGAAAAAAAGCTGAGGAGAACATTTTTTTGCTTCTCGTTTCATTTTTCTCTCCTATCTTTTCTCCTTCACTGTTCCCCTATACATACCTCCCTGATCAGTGTCTCATTTCTTCTTTTTTATGGATGAAACCATATTACTATTTCTCTTCTCCTGACGACATATAGTCTATTTGCCACATATAACTAGCATAAGGAAAAACTCCAGGGAGAAACTCTCTCTTTCAAAAAAAATCCATTTTTGTCAGTACAGTTATTCTGACTGTGACTCATCTTGCTCTACATAGAATAATAATGGTACAGCACAGCAATATTCACTTTTTGCACTTGCTGACAAATGCTTTGGCAAGTATTAGGGTCCTTTAGAAGAACAGCAGAGTTTGAACAGCTGTACAAGCATTAGAAGTCAAGAAGATTTCTAGCTTGCTCTGCAGGACCACAATTAGGAAGGACTTTTACAAGTCAAAATTATCTTTTTCAGGAAACCAAAACTCTGGCTCTAAAACTTACATGTAACATGCCCTGATATATCAGCTCAGCCACGAAAAAAACCTCAGTAGATAAAACCAGGACCAACCTATGCATTTAATAGGCATGTTAAAAACTCTGCTTTGTGTAAAAACTCACAAGGAGGAAGCAAGTTTCCAGAGAAAAGGGGTTTGGATGAGCAGCTGAAAACAACTACGGCCAAATAAAAATATCAACAATTATCCAGAAAAAGATAAATTAGTAGTAAAAAACTCCACTACGAAGTATCTGAAACCTTGTACATTTTTCTCCATTGCTATTACTACATTACAGTTCCACCTGAAAAATCATTTCATGTGTTGATACTTTGCTGATTCACCACACTAAGACTACGCACCTTAGGTGTTTAGACTTTGTAGACATTTTCCATTTCCACACACAGTGATTAGAGAACATGAATATTCTTAAGATTATTTTTCCCCCTTGATTGATACAGCTGCTGACAATCAAATGATAACAAAAGTAGTCTTTTCCTTGACATAGCTGAAACACCTACTCTAATTAATAGAAAAAAAAGAAGACATACTCTGTTATCTCATGGTAGAAAAGATGACAAGTTAAAAAGAGAGAAGGACCAATATTTTTCTTTTATAACAGCAAAAATCAGGTGGTAAAAAGGCATGGATAACACTGAGTCAGGGTATTGATTGATGTGGAATGATATCCAGTCATTTGGGGGCTTCATCTGTTCAGTGATACAGTAAGAGTTTGGTCAGTGACTGAAACAACAAGAAACTACCACTGTAACATGAAAAACAATTGCTTCGCAGACCTTTAGAACTGCTTCTTTTCAAAGAAAAAGGGTTTTTTAACTCCCTGAAGACTGGGTGCCAATGCTTTTATCTATAAAAGAGGAGGAGGTCCATCTTCATTCTCTTGTTATTTTTGCCTTGCAGACTGGGTATTTTTATGATGATAGGCCACTTATGTGTTTATGTAGTGTTTGAAAATTCAAGACCAATCTTAATTAGAGTTCCTGTATGCTAATATAACAAAAAAATCACACTTGCATTAAGAGTGCAGATAAGAAAATTCTCTTCCTGTCATACCAATCACCTCCTGAAATCAGGCTGAAGAATGATGACTATTTCTGACTTGCTTTTCCTAAAAAGTAATTACTCCTGCACAAAGAAAAAGATGAAGGCACTATGAACATATTTCTTCCCTATACCTTACTTCTAACGGAAGTTTCTTGCTTATATCCTGACCCCTAATCAAGTTGCATGCCTATCATGGTGACAGGTGAACTTCACACCCAAGATGGGCACCACAACGGCCTGAAAAAAGTCCCACAGACAAATATGACTTATAAATACTACTTAGCTTTTTCATGTTTGTACTAAATGCACCTACTCTATCAACCTATTCCATGAATGAATTCCATGAAAGCTGAATACATCACGTATCAATGGGCTGAAAGTTATATCATGTGGAAAAAAAAGTGAACAGTTAAAAATTATACTTCCCTACTTTTGCACATTCAAGCTTACTCCATAGCTATAGAGACTTTTGGTTAAATAAAACAATAACTTAAAGAAATGTAACAGGATGCTGCTTATGATCACAAAGAAAGAAGAAACCCAGCTGACAAGGTGAAGTGTTTCAGAGCTCTTCTTTGTCACTTTCAAAGAAACAAGAATGTATTTCTTAGAAAAGAGTTTTTCAAATAATTCAATTATAATTTTTGATTGGGACATCAAAGTCTAGAAAAAATATGAGAGCGTCCTGACTTCAAAAGAAAGATGGAGAATGCTGAAAAGTGCTGAATCACATTTCATTTGAATAAAAACAAATCTGTTAATTCAGCTTCACAAGAGTCAAAGTTTACCTGTGTCCCTACCAGTACAAAGAGTTTCCATGTCACTTATCAGACGAACCTGAGTAATGAGTATCACAAGCTCTTAACAGTATTTTTTAAATTTTTTTTTGAGAAAGATGCCTGAATAATTTATTAAATCAAATGAACAAAATCTTCTCCAAATGCACCACAGTGTCAGCAACTTTTCTTACCATCTCCCTTCCCTTACAGATCTACCTACCCTTCTAGTTTTAACTATATCAGCCCTATTTTAAGCATCCAGGTAATGAAAGCACACAGTAAGACACCTTTTCACTTACAATCTACTAAAATAAATGACTGAAGACAGAAAACTCTAAACGGACTTTTCCAAAATGGGCACTCTAAGGTTTCTAAGACAAGAAAAATGGACTGAGTTATCTCTAACGTTAAAAAGCTCTTTTGCTCTTCTAGTAACTTTATACAATTCTCACCTCTCCAGTTCTGCTATTTTCTTATCCTTATCGTTCTTCTCATTTTCCATCTCTTTCAAGATTTCCAGAAGACGATCCACTTCAGCCTGAGCCTTGCTAGATTCTTCCCGATACCTTGTTACCTCCCTTTCCAGCTGCTGCATACGATCACTCAGCTCTGGGCTGGCCCTAGCCTCCAGGGTTGCCTCATGAGCCTGTAAGAAAAAGGTTTAAGACAAAAGGATTCATTCACACACATGTATTTTACAGATACTGCGCAACACTCTCTAGATACCTATTTCAAAATACTAAGATTAATTATTACAAATAAATAAACATATAGTGCATATGCTAGTTTTAAGGATGGAAAAATACTTCTTTAGAAAAGAAAAATTCAGAAACAAATTTTTTTTAATTCAGTCTAAAAAACTTTAAGTGATCTTTTTGATCTGAAACAGAATCAACATACAAAAGAAGTGAAAATATGAAAAAAAAGGTAAAAGTCTTCTTTGAAAGGAACGAAAAAGAGAAGTAAGTCTGAGTGGGTATAAAAATTCCTAAAATACACTTCAATAAACAGTGATATGACTGCAGAATTAGTTATCTGAGGTATTCTTAACCTATAAAACAAATTCTATTCTTAACCTAGAAAAACAAATCACAGGTTAATAGCCTTCAGTAACCTAGAAAAACAAATCACAGGTTAATAGCCTTCAGTAACTACATCAGTATGCAAAGTTGCAGACAGATTTGGCGCTTAGATACTGAAGTCCTTGCTAGTTATCCAAGCTGTATAGACTAGGACAAATACGAGTATGGCTAACTACTGAAAATATCTTTGCCTAGTTGTTTGGTGTTTTTTAAACAAGGCTATGAGGACAAAATGCATCAGAGGACTGAGGAGAAAATCACCCCAATGGAGAGCTTTTTTTTTTATAATAGCTTGGTTTCTGATAAAAATCACTAATTTATGAGTAAAATTAATTAAACAGTTCCTAAGCATATTAGAGAAGATGAAAAGGCAGTATGTATGCTGGAGTTTAAACCACCAGACTATCTTTTCGTTCTCCTCCTGCCCCTCTGTTCTTGGATCTTGAACTGCTACTTGATATCAATTAAAGCTATTTCAGAATTGCTTCAGTGAATAACAGGTTTGGTGGAGCTATTCTGCCGAGCAAGACTGCCTGCAAACTCACAGCCTTCCTCTTCTCTGATACAAACCTACAACAGAAAATAAGACTACAGACTCCTTTCCCCCTTTGTGTGCAGCTGCCAATGTTCTGCTCCAAAGCACAGTAAGTCTAAATCCAATAGTACAGGACTCCGTTGCTTTTAAAGGTAATTGGACAGAACTGCAGCAGCAAAAATCTCAGGATTAGAAGCTGCTGTTTCCAAAGAACCAGATAACAGCAAAAATAGAGTTGGCAAAATCTTTAGTGTAGTTATTTAGTAAAATAAGACTAGAGGAAAATATCCGTTCATTGACCCCAACATTTCTGCCTTGAAGTCCCTTGTTTTTAGTTAGTTTTGTTAAAGCCAAGGCCACGTTCTAGTGAAATCCAGGAGAATCTCAGAGCAGAATATTCTAGGACTGAAGGAGGCCTTGAAGCCTGTCTTTACAGGGACTATGACCTTGGGATGGATCTGGGTTGTCCAAATACTGGAATGTTTCACATCCAGGGCCCTGGCCTTGCAGCAGCCTGCCTGAGAGTCAATGCTAAACCATTCCAGTTTCCTTTTTTTTATTTTTTAAACAGAAATTCCAGAAAGCTGGATAACTTGCACAATATTTTATCCTACAACAAAATGCTTGGCAATCCCTGAGTCTCCCAGGCAGGTCTCAGCAGGAGTGTCCAACAACCACAGATCCTGAAGAAGAACAGAATCCTTTCCCGAGGCAATGCCTTTTCAGAAGACTTAAAAGACTCCTCACTTCTGAGAGACTTTCAAGTCAAACCCCGCTGGCTCCTCTGTCACTGAGCTGGAAGTCTGAAAATCCTGGTCCTGACTGAGACCCAGCTCCAAGTCCATCCCTAGTGAGCCTGGAAGCTTTGAAAAGCCTTTTGGAGTTAGGGCTGTCTGTGCTTCCAGATTCCTTGCTGTTCCCTAAGCACTTTGAATTATAAATCCTTGGAAAGGATTCTGACAGGCAAGTGGAAGTTTAAATAACGCGTTGCCAAGATGATGCAGACTCCAAGAGGAGTCTGAAGCAACGCGACTGACAAGCATGTTGACTCCATAAACAGCCACAGGCAATCAGATAACATACTCTGCTTTGGAAGGAGGGTGTTAGTGGGTGTTCCTGAAATGACTTCTTGGGATTTCCAGCCTGCAGGAAACCCAAAAGATTTGATTTCATTTTCTTTTCAATGATACCTAAATTGCAAATAAAAAAAAAAAAATCCCTCCTATTCTTCCAAATGCTGTTTTGCAGTAACTGGGAATTCTGGTTTGTGGAAGCTTCTTCTACTGGGGGACATCAATTTCCTCCTAAGAGACACTATGTAACAGAGTTAAATCTGTTTTTCACCAGATGCAGAGCCTGAATTCTTCAGTACTGAATTCAGGAATGTTTCCAACCTCTCACATTGTTTGTTTTAACCAATACTCCTCCATGCTCCTCAAAGTCATCCAAAATACATAATCAGATAATCAAAAAACTTATTAAAAAAAAGAGAAAAGCTAGGCTGTTTGCCTGCGTTACTGAACTCTAATTCAAATTAAGTTCTAAGACCTAATGCAGTTCTATGGTCAGGACAGTCCTGATTTATACTACTCCGTGCAAATAAAAGCATCTCCACAACAACCCAAGAGACACTACTGAGAACAGGAAATCAATTTTTTTTTTTTCGAAAATTAACCAACAAGTCAGAGTGTCTGGTTCTTATAGAAAGACAGGGCTATTTACACGACATAAATTATTAGTTAAGACATGTAACACATGTTATTTGTATATAATGCACGTAAGTATGGATACCTTCACCTAACACAAAGAAAACGTTATGCGATACGGTGTAAACTGGAGACCACTTCCTGAGTTATGAATTACTGACTGAGTGACTTTGGTCCATTTTGTGGGTTATGTACAAAATGCGTCTTACATGACCATATCTAAAATCCTACTGGATTCATTTATAGTATAGGAAAGAAAACCAGTGCATTTAGAGGTTTCCCACAAACTCATATCAAGATCTTGAACAGATGAAGTTGGCCACCTTCCCAATGCAACATTATGTGAAATAATTCAGCAGTATTTTCTATTAACCAAAACGAAAGTTAAACACAAATAATGAATTCCCATATTCACAGTAAAAAAAACCACATTCCTCATCCACCAAAGGTGTACAAAAATTCCAAAATATGGCACTAGTTTTATTTTCAAAATAGAACAGACATATGAAGTGACAAATGCACTAAGACATTTTCTGCTCTATTAAAAGACTATAAGAAGTGTATTTCCATAGGTTCAACTTTCACCTCTGCCTGCAACAATATTCCTAAATCTGCAACTTCTTAATATAGCTACAAACAAATATGAAAATGTGCAGAAGTATGGTTAAAAAATTAAATACACTGAAAAAGCAGCTTGCTTAGGGTGAAGGGAATATTGCACTTTTAAATGAGAAATAAGAAAAGGTATGTCTGCCTAGGCTGTTGAGATTACCTGATTAGAGGCTATTTTAAAACTGCTACTACTGATTCTGTCATTAGCTCCACGTCTGTTGCAGTATGAAATCAAAGAAGTGAATTTAAGCTACTTTCAGGAGCACAACCAAACTTGCATGTTTGTTTTTCATTGATCTGCCTAAGAAACACAGTCACATTTTAACTAGAAAGCAGCACTTACTTAAGCTGTGTTTTTATTATCAAAGCTCATCTGATCAGTATTAATCTTTGGCAGTGTGACTTTAAAATCAAATTCTAAGTGGTTCAGGATTGAGAATAGTTTAAGCTTACTACTCTGGATATGCTCTCAAAGTTCTTAAGAGGGACTATAAACTAAGAGGTGGTTTAACAACTTTCTGCTTTTCTGCTCTTAGCCATCATTTCCCATCTGGAATGTGGTGAGTGATGGGGTGAGTACTCCAGGTACCTAAAGATTAAAAGAAAGAGTGATTGTTCCTCAAATAAATGTGCTATAACTTCTATTGCTTCCACAGAAAATCAGCTGACAAAGCCAACTT
This sequence comes from Phaenicophaeus curvirostris, assembly GCF_032191515.1. Classification (NCBI taxonomy): domain Eukaryota; kingdom Metazoa; phylum Chordata; class Aves; order Cuculiformes; family Cuculidae; genus Phaenicophaeus; species Phaenicophaeus curvirostris. Next base: position 65,587,456 of record NC_091392.1, on the reverse strand, counting down.
CTACAAATAAAACAAAGATGACCACTGTTCCACAGAAATAACCACTATTTACAGATGGAGAGGAGGGGAAGACAAAATACATTAAAAAGAATTTTCTAAGTTGATATTTCTCATGCCACAAAACTCTCTTTACTAAGAGGAAAGGTGATCTTACACAACTTATAGTGTGCCAGATGCAAGGAAGAAAACAACAGCACAGACTGAATTTAAAATTTCTAAAATGTAAATAAAAATTCCAATGATTACAATTAAGACTCCAAATCAATATTCCTAAAAGATTAACTAAATCAAACAGCAAATAACTCACAGCAAACACTTTCTACTTTTACCTAAGAACAGAGACAGTAAAATCAGTTTAACATTTCACATACAAGCATTGCCAAGAACTTTTGGCCACAGAGCAGAAGTTCCCAAGAATCTGAAATCCCATTTCAATCCACCCTCTTACCTCCAGGTGTGTCTTGAATCTCCTAAAAACAGTAAGTCCACACACAAATAAAGAAACATATCATGACTATTTAAGGCAAAAGACAAACACATATAACCATTTTCTTAGTTTTTCCTACTGTGAAGGCAGCAATACAAGTTACAAACCACGTGTGATGCCTTCTATCGTATCTTTACTAGTTTCAACAAAATTATAAGCTCGAGAAACAACCAGACTTGCTCCTCTTTTAGTTCCAATGCTCTACACACCATGTTCTTTAACAGCTTTTCAAAAAGGCTGTACTGGAAATAAAAGGCGCAGTGAATTCTCTGATGTACTGTGCACCAGAAAACTTGAGTATGTCAAAAAGAGTTGTTTGTTGTCTTATTGTTGGCAAAATCTTTTAAGGGGTTAAAGTAGCTGTAAATTTTGGGCCTTGAATAAGCAAGTATTTGGTTAAAATCATTTAATAAAGAAGGCTGAAAGTGGGAAATGAGAATGCATTATTATACCTGATGTGCAGGTAATAAAGTGAGACACAGAAATATCCTGCCTTATTCACTTACTGTTAAAAAATATTATTTTATCATTTAACTTCTCTAGATAATTATCATCATCTTTATATATCTCTGGCTCATTATGGGAGTATTTTTCATGCAATACTGAGGACTGCAAGAGTTTGGTAGACAATAATTTAGTTATAAAATGTTATAACAACTACCTCACAACAAAAAATAAGAAAGGCATTGGCCATTTCCTAACTTTTAGATACGTAATTTTTCAAAATGAATGTTATCTTAACAAGGTTTCTAGGAGGGGTAGAGTAAGTAAGTTTAATTTTTTAGGTATAAGAAAATCAAGGGAAAAACTCCTCCAACTTTCCACTGCATAAGATGATGCTGACATTGTCATGAAACATCAAAAGGACTGGAACTTTAAAGCCACAGCCCCTTGTACCTTATTCTCTATATTGGCTCTATCATACAGGGGAATAAAACACACAGTTTGCTCCCACATTTTGTATTTTCTGACTTCAGAGTAACGGGGGAGTCTCAGAAATTTTGCATCCTATTAAAGATTTCATTTCCTGACCACAAATTCTCTTGCCTATATGCATCAAGAACAATCCTTTTGTACTACACCTCATTTCCCCAACCTTTGATCAACATTATTTAGCCAGGTTCAAATTCCACTTCTCTTATCCACAGGCAGAATCCACTAATCTACCGGTTCTCCTCATCCTTCTCCTACCACTTTTTTCAGGTTTAGCGGATTTGTTTGCATACTCAGTTCTACACAACAGCACCTGTAGTTTCACGTCTTCTGCTCATATGCTACCCCCACCTCAAACCACGTCTTTCCTGAGTCCCAGGTTCAATATAATTTTCCTGGTAATTCCAGCTACTCATTCCCCCAGCAAAATCCGATCTGGTTTTCTTCCTCCCAATGGCTGACTTTCAGTACTGGCTTCCAATCCTGATAGATTATTTGTCCTGAGACGCTGATTCTTGCCTCTGCTGTAATGGTATCAAGCAGCTGCTTGGAACCAGCATGGTATTTGGTGAATAGTCTACTTAATATCGCTGCTGTCTGCTCAGATCACCAGACCTAGAAGGGGCTGTGGGAATGGAAGGTGACAATGGGAAGGTCTTCTTCCCTCTTCAAGATGGTGTATAACCAGTGCAGGTGGAATCTTTGGGAATTTTCATCTCTCTGCTGAGTGCACATGAAAAGACAACACATTTAACCTTGAATCAATTTAGAAATAACAGGGGCATAAAAAATATCTTGTACAATGACCTAATCTTTTAATAAAAATTATTATTGCTATAAAAAAAGATTAAAACTAACACATTCCCATACTTTGCTATTCTGTTACGACTAAGAGTTTCTTTCAAAAAGGCACAAAGCCTACCAAAATCTCAGACTGAATCTAATAATGTAAGAAACTCCAGCTCAAAGATTTAAATGCTTCTGCCAAAACCATAAACGATAAAATAATCTGTTTAATAGGATGCAAATCTAGTAATGGACTGTACCAGTGTAATCTACAGGTTAGGAGGCTAGCAAATTATTTTAAATTGGAGGTACATAGCAATTTACCAGAAAACTCTTGAATCTGTTTTTCATACCTGAACACACTAAACCTTTGAGGAAAAACTATTCTATTGTGAAATACTAAATAACGAAGTCCTTCAAATGTCATACACACTAATCCTATGTCTTGTAAGAAAATTATAGGTTTTTTTCCTAACTTTTGCACTTATTAATGCCTATTTTTACATATAATAACTCATAATGCAGTGTAGCAGTTTCTATACCCTATTTTACTAAACATTGTTATTTCTCATAACAAAGTACTTTTCCCTACTGCACACCACAACTCCTTTCCAAAATCTAGTCTCATAAATGCATTGTGTTATTTGCTCTATCAAAATAATTTCTATATGGGATGTCACAAAAACTGAACTATAAAATACCAGGAACTCTCTGATCTCAGACAATGGTTGCCAGGACAGACAGCTACATTTACTCTAAACATTTTCAAGAGTAACACAGACATCAGCCTTCTGAAAGTTTTGTAACATGATTTTCCATGCACACAGTCACAAAAGAAATCTCTGATGAAAAACACCTTGGATTACATAACTTACAGTGTCAAAATCTTATTATACAAACACTCCTTGAATGGATCCAAAATTAAACTCACATAGTACCAATAAGCTCAATGGTTCCACAAGTTTTAAGCAATCTTTTACTTGCCATAAGGTAATTATTGTTTCTAATGTGCTGCTGTACATGGTGTTACAGAATATTTTCATGCAAGAGGCTTGATTTGCATGAAAATTCTACATTCCCACTCTGAAAGTGCACGGACACTAGAGATGACAATAGACACATTTCAAGCAACTGCAGCAAAGGGAAACAAACATTGGCACAACATTAAGCTATCCAAACAAAAATTAAGCTAGACCAATGCAGTAAAAGCAACTTAGAAAGTTTTTTTTGAGCATGATTGGTCATAGCATAGCTTTTTGTTCGTACCCATACCATCAACACCTACTACTAAAGTAATATACCAACATACTCTGTGTTGGCCCAAATATAAACACACAGGAGAATACACATGCAACACAGAAAATTAAATGGAGTTGTTAATAGCCTCTCAGTTTGCCAGGGAACTTACTGGCTTGGATGGATGACTCAACAAAACTTCAGGATGCTAAAAGGAGAAAGAAGATAGGAAAAGATGGGGAAAATTTGGCATAGGAACAGAGTGAGAAAGAAAAGGAAAAGATGCAACAAGAAAAGAATTTATAATAATAGCTGCAAGATTAATTTACTAAGACGACAGAATCTTAGTTTGTGTTTTTAGCACGTATTACTAACCAACTTGTGAAACACGAGAAATATGGAATGTTAATCTCGTGCAGGTTCCAAACCTGAATTTGATTTCTCACTTTAACAGTTAACCCGTCTTCAAACACTTAACATAGTCCTGTGCTGGGTTTACAGATGACAGTTTTACACGTTGAGCTGGACTTCAATTTCTAACACTTCCCTTACATCAATTACAAGACAGAGAAATGCTTTAGAAAACTAATTCAGTAATTAAGACACTGATTAGTAATTAGACACTCTCTGAATGCTGAGCACAAATGCTGGGTTTTTACTTTTATTTTTACAAGAAATCTTGATTCCCCTGGTAGCCTTTTTCTTTCTAGGCTGCTATGCTGAATACATCATTTATCATCCCTTCTTCAAAAAAACCAAATCATCAGCTGAGAACAAAAATCTATCTCATCTACCAGTATTTCTGTCTCATCTACCAGCATTACCAGTTATACTTTCAGTTGTGGCAGGAATCCATGTTCACAAAAATAAAAAGAAGCAGAGCCTGTATGAGACTAACCAAGCTAAATCTTGGGAAACATAGAATTTGGGTCAAAACTTCATTCACTCATTTTCTCCTGTATTTTGAAAGATATTATCCTCCTGAACTTGAAGGAAGAACACCACAGCAGAAAAAAAAACATCCTCTGAGCAAGCTCGTTGAATCTGGAGGTATTTTCCTGGCAGGGGATCACTGTGAACATTCTCTTATGAAAAGTTCCTAGAACTGCACCAAGGGGAAGTTTGTTAACATACGGTTTTGGACTCTTTCTTTACTCTAACCTTGATCCCCTTCAAAGGAAAATATCTATAGGGAGAAAAACTATGTACTGGAAATGCAGACAGACAAAAAAATCCACTCATCTTTACTGGAACAAATTCTAACAGTAGTTGGTCTCTCCCAGATTAGAAAAACAAAATTAAACAAAGCATATTGGCCGGGAAAGACAAGACAGAAAAAAAAAACCTAAGAAAAGAGTATCCTGAAGAAAAACAACTAGAAGAAAACTTTTTCGCTATAAAACTATTACATTAGAATATTAAAATATAAGTTTGAAAAAAAGTTTCCTAAGGAAAAAAAAACAACAACCCACACAGCATAAAACCACTTCACAGAAAAACAGAGAAAGAGCACCCTGTGTGTGATTTCCCTCTAATGGTTCCATCTCAGGAAAAAAAAAAGGAGGCTATTTAAGGCAGGACACCAGGCCATGTAAACTGAACAGCGATTTTTAGTTTGCTTTCAGCATTCAGGTTCTCCCACAGTATCTCCTGCTGGCAGCAGGCTGACAATGGAGGACTGAAGCAATGACACTAGAATAAATAGAACATCAAGTGCACAGATTTGCATAACAGTAGTATCTTTATGAAAAAACCCAACCCTGCATATTAAAAAACCCCTGCAGTTTTATTTGCTAAGACAGGGATCATCATAAAATAGCCACTAGTAAGAAGAGGAGAAGTGACAATGAGAATTCGACACCTAGTCAGACACTGCTTATAGGGAAAGAAAGTAATTACCTACAGCTTTTCAGCACCACTGCACTCCATTTGGTTAGTATTTCATTTTAGTGTAAAATAAAATACTGTTTACAGAAAAAGTAGAAGCTGGCATGGTTCATGATTTCTCAAAGGCTTATTGTTCGAGATTAGCAAGAGTTTTTCTCCCAGGACTGCCCAAACCTTTTTTACCTAACAGCTTAAGAGTAGCCCAATTCAGTCTCTTCTGTCAGCTTCTTAACTTCTAAGGCCAATAGATTTAACTGGAAGTACTCAAACTGTTCAGTGGAAATAAGAAGCAAGTGAAACAAGACTGATGTCAGACACATCTCTGTTCAGTCTCTAAGGGAAACAACCTAAAAGGGAAAGTGTTTTGCCATTTGCTGTTAAGAGCTACCCAAGAGAGTCCTTCCTGCATGCGTCTTATGCAAAACAGCACTAAGACAGAGTAATTGTGACAATTATTTGCAATGGTTAACAACGAAGATGCATAAAACTGAGTTTTTAGAAGTTTTAAATTGGAGATGGGTTATCTATCATAATTGTTTCAAGGAACTAATCCACCCCGAAAATGTCAAACTGCCGGAGTAAATATCTGCAATACATTTAAAGAGAGAAAGCCTTATAAAAATACATTTTTCTACTTTTTGGCAAGTGACAAAAAAACCCAAAACTGGCAAATTAAAAACAGCCCAAAAGGTTATGAAAGCTACATCTAAGCTTACTTACAATTATAAAACATATTCAAGTGGTTGCTAACTATATTTTTTTGAGTAATTAAGAGTAGTTGTGACCTGGTTCTAGAAAGCAAGGAGGATGACAGGCAGAAGCGGGCTCTCGTAAAAAGCTCAAGGAAAGGAAATGCACGGTTCATTACATGAAAGCATACCTGGGTCCTAGAACTTGGATTCCTCTATAAAAGCCATTGTGGACTGACTTCTTATCACAAAAAAAAAATCTGTCCATTGAATTTGAATTTTCCACTATATAACAGGAATGCAGTAGCTTGATACGATACAGTATTTAAAGGAGATATTGATTATTTTGTCTCAATAGAACTTGAGAGTACTTCACGGTTTCTGCACAGGGAAGAGTTATCCAAATGCCCTAGTAAGTGATAACACCTGAAGTACAAGAACAGATACCTGGAGTATAATGGAAGGGCTTTATACTGCACATAGGCAATAGTAGTGTATCAATTTTCTTTGCTCGTAGAACTGAAATGATTGCGATAATGAGGTTAGGTAGCTTCTTTGGATCAGAAGATGCAAATCTACTTGTGCTTACAATATAAAGAATTATTTTTCTCAGAACAAAATTAAGAATACAGTTATTTGTCCTATAGTTGTTTTGTAGTTAACTACAATTTACTGTAGTTAATAGTGCTGTTTACATTTGAGATGCTTTCCCAACTTAAGCCAAGGAAAAGGGTCACAGGAGAATTATTTACCCTCTTAATTACTTCCTGAAAAAAACAGATTAGATTATAAAAATATATTGTCTTATGAATGGGCTGTAACAATCTCTGGCAAATCTTAGCTATGACATATTCCTCAATTCATTATCAGTAATATATTGACAAAGGGTGAAATTGAAATTCATGACAGAGAATTCAAATAAAAGTGTCCTTCAGGACTTCTGAAATACCCACCATGGTACACTGAAACCAGCCCATGAGACTGATTAATTGCGCACAATTACCTTCTCTTGCTATTGCACGTTGTTGATACAGAGTAACAGTTTATTTTGTGCAACAGAATTAAAAAGAAGGACAAATGTGAGTCTAGATATGAGTATGTGGAGTTTCACTTGCACAGTATTTTCAGGTGCATTAACATCCACCTTGCACCCAGGCAACAGAAAGCCTTAACTGATGACTCAAAATTTGATTTCACATTCATTTGAAGATCTAGGACAGAGTTCCAAACTGCATCACAGACACTCCTCCTTTTCCTGGGTAAATGTAAAGAAACAGCTAGACCTCCAAAATTCAAGGCTCACACTTCTTGAAAAAAATGTGTTGCCTTTCGTCTTGTTCTAATTTTATAAATAGAGTTGTTGTCACTATTTTGGTTAGTTTGTTTTGTGCTGCTTCTTCACCTTCTCTTTTAAAGTAAAAACGTTAAAATCAACATTCCTCTAAACAGTGCAGTTATTCATGCTAATCACAGCTAAAATAAAGTTTTGCAATGCAAACCTAACTTAAAGATTCTACTCAGAAGAATCAGCTCGCTTGTAAGAGTATTATTCTTCCAACCGTAACCTCCTACCAACATATCAGTTGTGATTGGCAATGACATTAAAATAGAAGATCACACACTTCCCTGATTATATATTCTTTTCATTTGTTTTTATGCATTCCTATGGGCCAGGTCAATTGTGAATCCAAATTTATCACATTAACACCTACATGCATTGATATGTGAAATGTTTAGCTGTTAATTTTTAGCTGTTACACGAGTTTAATGGCACAATTACTGCTGTGAACTTTACTGAAAGAGACTAAGTCTCTAATTCCTAGTACCTGTTAAATTAAAAAAAACAGTCAAAAGCAATATTTTTGCAAGGAAATGAAGTCCAAAAGTAGCAGCAGTGTCTGAAAGTTACTTTCTGATGGGCTTAGCTTTTAGTATGGTTTGCATGGAGACATCTTCACAGTACTTACTAAAAAGAATTCACAGAACTCAAACTCGAGACCCAAAGTTTTCTGTGTAGACATGGCCCATTTGTCTAATGCTGAATGTTTATACCACATATATAACTAGGAAGTAAGATTACCTTCTTTAATTGAGTTTCCATCTTCAAACATTCTTCTTTTTTCTGTTCTAGTGCGATTTCTAGTGTTTTGAGTCGTGAGTCTTTCTTCAGTCCTGATGAAGCCAAGGATGAAGCATGTTCCTTCAGATCCAGTAAGGATGACTAAAATAAAAGATGTAAAATAACTATCAAGTAAATACTCTTTATGTGCAACAGCTAGCAACAGCTAGCTTCTTTTTTGTCTTCATTTTCTTCCTATCCCTTCATACTATGTTCTGGATCCAACCTAGAACAACATATTTTGTCAGGATGTTCGTGTCACTGACTCGAGACAGCTTAGAATCACAGAATCATTTAGGTTGCAAAAGGCCTTTAAGATCACCTAGTCCAACTGTAAACCTACACTAAATGCCACATCTACACATCTTTTAAATGTATCTAGGGATGGTGACTCCACCACTTCTCTGGACAGCCTGTTCCAGTGCTTGACAACCCTTTCAGTGCCAGTTTAAACCTCCCTTAACACATCTTGACGCCATTTCCTCCAGTCCTATCACTTCTTACTTGGGCAAGAGACAATCACTTACCTTGCTACAATCTCTTTTCAGATAGTTGTAGAGAGCGATAAGGTCTCCCCTCTTCTCCAGGCTAAACAACCCCAGTTCCCTCAGCCACTCCTCACAAGACTTGTGCTCCAGACCCTTCCCCAGCTTCATTGCCCTCCTCTGGACATGCTCCAGCAACCTCAATGTCTTTCTCGTACTGAGGGGCCCAAAACTGAATACAGTATTCAAGGTATGACCTCACCAATGCCAAGCACACAAGCAGGATGATCACTTCCATAGCTTGATTTAATTCAGATTTTTAGGGCCAAAGTAAAATCTTGTCTAAACCTTACCTAAATTAATTTTTAAGATGGAAGATTCAGTAAACTCGAACTAGCGCTTCAGTGACAGTCATGTTTAAGAAAGATTAGTTTGAAATAAAATGGTATTTAAAAACATAAGTGGCCAGCAGATTTGGCTAAGGTATCTAAAACTGAGAGAGTTCAAAGCTTTTCTGTATACAGGTGCTATGAGGTGAAATGGATCCATACTACCTATCTCCAAAAGACATCACAGCTTCTTGTTTTCTGAACCATTTTTGGGGTGGGTTTTTTCCCTATGAAATGTTTACTTCCACAGAGGTAAAATCTTAGCGCTTCCTTGGTGCATACTTATTGTATTGCTTGAGTTTTGAAAAAAGACTGTAAGTAGACTTGAATGTTACAATTCCAAGAAAGGAACAGAGAATGTTTGTATTTCTCTAATATAATTAGGTTCATTTGTCTAGCCAACTGGCTCATTACCAAGAACCACTTATAAAAAAAAAGACTCTTCAAAGTAACTAGGTATATTTTTTGCATAAAGGAATAAACATAATTTGCATGCTTTTAGCACCCATAGCTTTGATCCACCTCCGTCCTTTCCTCTCTGTATTTAGAGAGGAATAAGGTTGTTCTCTGCCTCAGTTGTCTATAAGCATAGTTCCAGAAAATGCTATCATTGACCATTGGTCATTCACTACTAATACAACTAACTGCTGCAGATAAGAGGACTGTGTGCTATCCATGAAAAGGTGCTTCTGAAACATTTATGCTTTGAAAAATTCTCAAACAATATATTTTACTAGATAAACTTGTTGAAGGGCCATTACTATAAAGGAATAGCCTTCTTCACCTACAATATAACACAAACTTATTACAATTCTAACATAACAGATTGATTCTGCTGGTCAACCTCTTTCTCTGTGAGATCTCCTTGTAAAATGCTGACTTTCTCTTTCAGGTCCTTAATGTCTTTTTTGTAGTTGTCGATTTCTTCCTGCTTTTCTCGTTCATCTCTGTCACGTTGCTCCTTTAGGCGCTCAATGGTCCTTTCCTGACAAAATAAAGCACTCTTATGAAGAAAAATCCCTTTAAATCAGTGTAACTTCTGAGACTCCTTACCACAACACTTCTTACACACTGTAGACAAAGAGGAGGGCAGTAGGATATTGCCATTTTATTTTCCTTATGGCTGCGTAACAGATCCTCAAGAAGGACAAACTCGAAAAGTCTATGGATTCACTGTTAAGAAATACTAAGCTTTGTGTATCTCTGAAAATTCATAGTACTGTTATAATGCAACACTATTTATTTCATTCTGATCAGAATATATTACATATTGCTTCCCTACTTATTTAAATCTTATTTTTCCAAAATGTACTGTTAAGTCCCCTTCAGAAAGGAACAGGTGTAGTGCATATGTGACACCAGGATCAATGAGCAACAAAAGAACTTTTCTGTATACCACACATCAATGACACTCTGATTATCTTGGAAGCTGAAAGGATGCAAGTGAATTCTCCAACCTCAGGGAAAGCTTTACCACAACTAGTCTGTCAGATCCCGCAAATGTAAAGGAGCTGTAATTCTGCATCTCCAGGAATCAAGAAAAAACATACAGTAATTTCAAAAAGTTGCCCCACCAAAACAGAACACATAGTGGACTGAGGGAACAGCCTTTTCTCCTAAGAACTGGGCAGGCATAAAAAAAAAAAAAAATCAAACCTAATGATGAGAACAATAAAGCTGCAAATAAAATAAGACTGAAATACAGCTACACCAGGATAACTATTGATTTTTAATTCAGTATAGGGAACTAAAACTCAGTTTCAGATAATCATGGTTTGGGTTGGAAGGGACCTTAAAGATCATCCAATTCCAATCCCCCCAGCCATGCCCGCAGAGGGACACGTCTCCCATACCCTTCCTGCTCCCCAGGACTAAGGAGGGCACCGTCATGCTGCGCGTCAGAGACTTGGCTGGTAACAGACCACTGTATTTTTAATATCTTGAAAAAAACTCTTAGGATCATCAGACAGGCAGGCGACTTACACAAGATGGGTCCCAGTTAATAATTATCTTGTCATTTTTGTGGTAGAGGATTAAGCCCCTTTGAAAGAAGGTGCTTAGGCTTTCCATACTCACTTTTTCTGCAAGTGCTTCTTCCAGCGTGGTCAAGGCAGTGTCTGTATTCGTAGTGTCAGCCTGCAAGGATTTCACTCGATCCTTTAAACTGCTCATTTGCTTCTCTTTGTCCCTTAACTGTTCTTGAAGATTTTCAATCTTAAAGAAGAGGAGTGGATTTTAAGACAATAGTTAGCAAAAGCATCCAAAACCATTTTAGGAGTAGAGTAAACGTAAACAAATTCTTAAAGCAAAGTAGGTAGGCAAGGGCCAAGTTCCTATAGTCTTACATCAAAATGTTAAGCAATGCAACCAAAATCATCAAATATTAATAAGGGATCAATAACATTTCCAGTAACTAGGAATGAATTCAGAATGAGAAAGTCTAAAAAGCATTTACAAGAACAATATAAAGAAAGGAAATCATTCCTAATTTCTGAGCATGTCAGACATTTTATGACCAAAGGATGACCAATGTATTAACAGCATGAAAGGAAAAAAAGCCGAGAAAAACATTACTGCATGTATAAACCAAAAAAAGGCTCTTGATAATTAAGAAATCGTGAAAAAGTATTAGTTTAAGTATTTCCTTTGGAACTGTCACATTCTTTACTGTACTGGCATGTTGCTTCTTCACCTTATATCGTGGTTCACTATATGGTACACTAACACAATGTGTCATTGCCTGGCTAGAAAATATATCAGCCTTGTTTTCTGCAGGTGTAGAATTTGATCAGTTTATGAGTTCTGAATAAATTTTTTGACAGACTAAGACCCAATGCTAAACCCATTTTATGAATACACACTCATCATAAGAAAAAGACACGTTAACATTATAATAACCTTTTGAAGGCAAATTTATCAGCAAAGGATTAAATTTGGTACAGATTTCTCAGTTGTATCCTTCTTACTGTTGTTACTGACAAATTCTTGCATATGCACATCATAAACTCATGAATCACATGTGGCACGTAAGGTATCCATCTCCACACCTCTTGTAGCAAGACATTCTTTCAAAGACATTTGCAAGAAATAATGTAACCAGACAACCCCAGCGACTATCTAGTCCAGTATTTATTAGATTAAATTACAGCATTAACTAGCCTTTTTGCTTCACCTACTGAAGAGGAGTTAGCAGCCCCTCAGTTAATGGAAATAGAGCAAGTACCCCCGCATTCTACTCTTCAACCCTAGTAAAATTGAGCTGATGTGATTATAAAGCAAATGGCTATTTAGATGCATCCACTAGTACTTTGCCCTCTCTATTAAAATAACACCTGGAGCTTAGTTTTAGAAAATGATCTAGACCTGTAATGATAAATGTAAAAGATTTTGCAGGAGGCTGAACATCTAGTCACAAATAATGGTAGATGTGTTACACATGGAAGCTGGGAGGAAGAACAACTGAATTCATGGAAACACTTGCTAATGTTCCTTTGTAGCCCATAGCCATAGAAGGTGTCTCCTGGTATAAGACTCTTCATACCCCTCTTTTTTAACTTCTCTTATGCAAGCACATATAAAATTATAATCCAGCTTTGTATAGAATCTACATATTACTGACAGTAGAAGAACTATGTAAGTTTTGTTTCTGCTGTTTTTTTAAGGAATGGACTGAAATTGGGTTTGGTTTATCTTTGTCACTAGATTCTATTAGAAAAATGCATTAGGTCTCCAAGTTATGCTTAAAATTTCAACACAAATGACATGGCAAAACAAATTTTAAAGAGCACTAAAAAAAAGCATAACCAGTGACATATCATGTGACTCAGAAATAACTATAAGAACTGAAAATTTCTTCTTACATACTCGTATCTATAACTTACTGCCTTACTGCATACACTTGTAGCTCATGGAGCTTCAGAAAGAACCCTGCTAGTTCTGACTGAAAAGTTCTCCTGACACCCACACATACAGCTACCGAGGAGGTAGCATCCTCAGGAGCAGCCTGCGTGGCTGCTTCTGACCTTGTAAGCTTCCAGTGTCGTCAGCTGTCTAGACAGGCTGGCTGTTTAGACAGCCAACCATGAAAATATACTACAAAGAAGGGTGAGCTATTCTTAGATTCATGTTTACTTCTGGAGGCGAAATGCACACACTTCACAGAGGCTCCAACTGGCTGAAGAAGGAATAGTAAAGGACGACTTTCTGCTGCGAGCAAACCACACACAAGAGACAGCTAAATAATTCAGTTTTGGTATATATTAAGATAATTGCCAAGGCAGCAGAAGCATTTGCACAAGCACAGCATTCTTTTTCGTGTTTCAATACCGTGTTTATTGTGATCAGAGTAAGGTAACAGCTGTACGATGGTATACATGACTGCTGCACATTTCTCGCTGCAACTGCACCTACCTATATATTTAAAAATGTTTTTTAAAAAAGTAATTATAAAATGTGTGAAGATGCTTTTCAGTCTGGAGTAATGGATGATGTTTTTTTGCTGTCATCCAGGGAAGAGCAGATACACTGAAATGTTCTAAGTCACACTAATAGCTAGGCACTATCTAAAAAATCCACTCTACCTACAACTGCACCTTTTGTAGGGTCAGATAACTGATGGCCCCAACAGAGACATGCCCTTAAAACCACAGAAAGCTATAACTGGATCAATTGAAGTATCCAAATTGAAACACTTGTGTAATAATAGATACAAAATTTCTTTTATGAAATTGCAATCAACAATAAAATAATTGCTTTTTTCATTTTTTCCCCCAAACCTGCACTACTGTAACACACAATAGCGAAATAGGTTCTCCAAACTATGTAAACTGAAGAAAAAAAGCCAAGAATAGTCTACACTTTGCCCATATAATTAATAAAAAATTTTGCTATTATATTCCTGCAAGTAGTTTGAGAATCCTTTTAAAAGAGAATATGTAATATGTATCATATTTGTTTTATCATCCTTTTTTCCAACTCCCCCCCCCCAAAAAAAAGTAATTCTGAACAGTTTCTTAAATAACAGATAGGAATAACACAGATTACCAAAAGAAGGTCTCCCTTTTCTCCCCAATAAAAGATGAAATAAATCACAATAGAATCTCCAAGCCCTCTGGAAAGCATAAAGGGACAAGGACTGAACCAGCACTGTTTATACTTCAAATATTTGGAAGATGATTGATTACCTCTGAGATGCTCTACAAAACTAAGGAATATATATTACTGTACAAAAATTCTAAAAAAGAAAAATAAAAAAATACTATTATTAGATGATTAACAGTCATTATTCTTGTCATATATACTCATTTTGCAGGATGAAGACAGCAATCTATGTGTAAGAGAGTATCACTAAGCTTACTGTAAAGATACACATACACATGCTGGAATCATCTGCTCGACATACCCATTTCCTCATCAATAATGATTTACTATAATCTTTTTTTCCCCAACATCACCAGTTGTCAGGCACTATCATGTTTCAACCTGGACGATTTATTCCTAGTTGTGTGGAACTAATTATTTTGCCTTCCAGCCCTGAAGCACAGGAGCAGAGGCAAGAGAAGCTTCCTTGGTATTCTGTTCCAAAGGCAAAGAAGCACTGTACCTTTTTCAAACTGAAATCTCACTGAAAATCCCAAGCAAACGCAAATTAAAAACAGTCCAAGGATTTAAATGAGATGCAGCTAATTTAATAACCATCAAGGTCACTAAATTCCCAAATTCCTGTACTTAGAGGTTACTAATAGATGCTTCACATCATGCTTCAACCAAGAAATCCTTTGTGTAGAATGGTTATCAACCCTCGGGTATGTGTAAAATGAACACTTGGAAAACAATTTCTATTGTACCAATGACTTCCAAATTAGAATAAATAAAGTCGGTTTGTGAACTGGTCATTCAATCTCTTCCCCTTTTTGCCCCCCTTGTTATTGGAAAAGAACCTTTTTTCTCCTTCAAAATATTTATTATTAATTGCAAATCAACTCTTTGTTATGATAACTTTTTCATCACCTGCCCACTAACAGAATGAACTGCATTTATGATTCATTTCCATTTTCTTCTTGCTATTCTGTTTGACTTGTAAAAGGAATAAAGTAGTGAAAGAAAAAATACCTGAAATTGGGAAAGCCCTTTAACTTAGTTCATTTTGAGAAAAAAGTGAAACAATCTTTTCAGAAATATGAAAATCTAAATGTTTGTAAATATTTTAAAAATTCAAAATGTCTATTTTAATATCAAAGTATTTTTCAAGTTGAGAAAGTTTATTGCATATTCCAGTGTTTGTGTGTATCCAATATACAGTAACTAGCTGTATTCTAGTTACATCTGCAGACAAATATTTCAGTGTACTTTTTTCTATAAACAGGAGAAAATGTCTTTGCTTATACTAGGCATTTGACCTCTCCAGTGCAGCTGTGTGAAGAAATTTTGATCAGAAACACAACGTCTTCATCATAATATACACTGAATATTCAGAAGACAATGAATTTAACACTCCACAACATTCCTTGATTGTATTACAAGAGCAAATGCATGAACAATATCTCAGACTACTGCTAAGTCTCTCACATTTTTGATCCTAGCTTTCATTCAGTGGACGCAGTACTGCAAAAAGGATCTAAATAATTACATGGGTCCACCCAAAAAGAACAAAAACTTCACATAAGCTGTAAGCTTTCCAAACAGTTGTTCCATAGCTTTGTAAAGGCATTATTGGTCACCTCAGCTCCAGGGTCAATGACTACAAGGAGATGAGGATTCTCAGTGATCACAGGCAGAGGTGATTCTGTCTGCGTCAGGAATATTAACAGAAGGACTAAAAAAAGCTACTGTGGAAGAGAGTGGGCAAGTAAGCAGGTATGTGATGATAAAACAGCTGCAATTCTGTCTAGTTGGAGACATGCCACTCCCTTCAACATAAGAATACTATTAACATGATAAAGATTTGATAGCCTTGATGCTTGATCTTACTAGAATCCCACAGTATTTGAGAAGCTGAGAAAGGCAGGCATGTATCAAAATCAGGATGAGACCATAACAGTTACAACAGACGTGATCATATTGTTATATCTGACATAATAATAGAATAGCTCTTTCAGATGAAGGGGCAAGACGATTACACTAGACAACATAGATGGATCAGAATCCAAGGAATGTTGGTCCTAAATTGTATTAATGAGAGGTTGCCTTAAGTCTCGAGAGACTGTTTAAGAAACCTGTACTACTGGATTTGTGAATATTACTCTGTTTCTAAAAGTAATTTTTGGAGATTATTACTAGTCAGTTTTCTAAGACTAAGCTCCAGTTTTACAAACGTCACACTGAAAACCTCATCATTATAACTGCCCTTCTATTGCAGATCTTGCAACAGTACCACTACAATAGTTCTGTATGAATGGTAAAAATAAACATTTAGTTTAGCATTAACAACTTCCAGGGCCAGGGGTGGGGAGTGTAGCTCACCATTGCATGGACAGAAGCAAAATTTGATCTTTTGTACGTGTGTTGGCTGTATTTGCACCTCCAATATAAGATGTTGCTTTTAAAGTCCCAGTGAAATAAAGTTTGTCACATGAATGACAGTTATTCATATTACTGTAGTGAATAAATTAGACTGAAAGTAATGTTCCTGTTTTTAATTTTAAAGGTTAAATTCCCCAAATTAGAAACAACATGCTGAAACTGAATGAATGTCGAAGCTTCAGGCATATCATGTCTTGCTTTGGAGGGTGAGATATTCAAGTTCATGTGAAGTTCAGGATAGATCAAAACAATTTCTCTTTTTTTCAGTAACATTTTGGCAAACTCAGGTCAGAGCTCCTTTCAAAGTTCAGCTGCATTCAGTATGCTCTTTTAACTTTATGATCCAACCAGCTGATATAAACATAGACTCATTTAGGTTGGAAAAGACCTTTAAGACCATCAAGTCCAACTGTTAACCCAGCACTGCCAAGTCTACCACTAAACTGTGTCCCTAAGCATCACTAAACTGTGTCCCTAAGCATCACATCTACACAACTTCTAAATACCTCCAGGGATGGTGATTCCACCATTTCCCTGGGCAGCCCGTTCCAATGCTTGACACTACTTTCAGTAAAGAAACTTTTCCTAATACCCAATCTAAACCTCTCCTGGCACAACTTGAGGCCACTTCCTCTTGTCCTACCACTTACTACTTGGGAGAAGAGACAGACATCCACCTTGCTACAACCTCCTTTCAGGCTGTTGTAGAGAGTAATAAGGTCTCCCCTGAGCCTCCTTTTCTCCAGACTAAGCAGCCCCAGTTCCTTCAGCCACTCCTCGTAAGACTCATGATCCAGACACTTCACCAGCTCCATTGCCCTTCTCTGAACTAAACTGTTATCCAGTTACATTATGAGACTCTTTTTCTTCAATCATCATACTAAAAATCACCTTCACGTAGTTTACCTATTAGTTAATTATTTGAAGATTGTTAAGCCTGAAGTAAATTAAAGACAGCATGAAATGCAAGATACCAGCGTGGTGTCTCTCTCTCTTCTTAAAGAACTAAAAATTCTGGAGTCACAGTTAACACCTCAGTGTAGAGATGGTGAACTGTTCAGAACCAGGCTAGAGGTGGCTCAGAGAGCACAGAGAAAAACAGGAGAAAAAGAAAATTTGAGATGGGAAAATTCCAGCATAGTGGGACACCTTACACAGTCGTATTTGTCTACCGCTACTCAGGTCCAGCTAAAATGCAGAATAGCACCCGTAAGACAAAAGTTGTTTGCTTTTTCAGAAAATAAAAATATTTTTTAAAATTTAAAAATGCTTTAAAATTAGCATGAAGTTCTACAGAATTTAGCTTTACAAATAAAGCATTTTGTTGCTATGCAGCTGAGAAAGCACAGAGTTTCTTTTCTTTTTACTATTTAAAACAAAATCTTAATTTTTAAATAAATGTATGGGCCACAAACAAGTACATTGTTAATGCTTCAAAAGGAAGAAACTTGCACACAGTGAGAACAAAGTTTAAAAAAATATCTAGGAATCACAGGACACCTAGTGCAAGTAATGCTTTATTCTTCACCCATCTTTGCATGCACAGTTATGCAACTTGTTGACTTGTAAAAAGAATAGTATTCAGGAAGAAGTGCTACTACAAGAAAAATTGATTTAACTGGTATGGATTTAAATATTTTGTACCTTTGGTGAAGAAGCAACCAACAATTGACACTGATCCAAAAGACTATTCTTTTTCCAGTGCTTTTTCATACAAAGGTGCTTTGCAATTAGATTTATATCAGCCAGGAAAATAGTTTAGCTATGTTTTCAGAAATAATCTCTAAGGACATTTCCATTCCTTTATTTCCTTTTCTCCTCCTTTGCTTTGCATACCTAATCATCATCTGACAGCACCAGTTTGCTGACAGATCGCTGAAGGTAAAAGTAATCAACAGCTACCATAGACTGAATTCTAAGTGTATTATCTTCCAAATGGTAAAGACTTTTTTGTCACTGTTGTATTCCCTATAACAAACAGTATTTAAACCAGATGTTTCAAGTCATACTCTCAGAATATTGTTATCATGTTTACAAACCTTCTGTCCTGCTAGTAAACACCTTGAATTTCCTTCAAACCTTCTAACATGATCTTATCACTTAAGTTTGCTATTCCTGAAAACTTATACTGAGAGGAATTCTCCTTACAATCTTCTAAGGAGATTTCAGCATAAATCAAGTCGGGGGGGAGGGAAAGGTAAAAAAAATTAGGACCTCAAGACAGAAGAATGATTTTTTGAGTCAGTAAAAGACCTGAAATTCACATTTTCAGTGGAGCCAATGTATATGTTCTTAAGCATTGTCTCAGTTCCAAAGCATTTGCCTAGAAAAAATTACACATTACCAATGACTCACATCCTTAGACAGCTGTAAACCAGTTAAATTTAGTTAAGAAATTGCTTCATTCTGAGGAGGTTCAATAATATAAATACCTTAACCTAGTCAAAAGCAGCACCTTTGAATTGTAAAATCCTATCACGGACACTGGTCAATACAAGAGAAGGTTTTGAAGTGAGGGGTATAGGGGGAGACACTCTTCCCAACCTACTGATATTGTTTATGTCTCAAAGTATGCAAGTTTTAATATGAACAGACAATATCTAAAGTAAAATGAAAATTAAATACCAGAAGTATAAACCCCCCAAATCTTCATAAGAGATTAGTTTCAGCAACATGTGAGCCAGTTGGGTGCCTACAGTTACTTACATAATCCATAAAAAAACCTCTATCACCGGTTGATCTTCACTGGGGAACACCTTGTTTTTGCTGGTGTTCATCAGCTATGAGAATGTATCCATTATCTGCCACCACCAAGATTTCAACCTAGGTTGGTCATTAATATCATTGGTTCATTCCAACTTGAATGTAATATTTTCACCCAAGTAATTAAAAACAGAACACGGTTATCATAAATACCAAAACAAATTCATTTAGGCTCTGCTTCTCCTCTTCAATTAAGCATTAGGTTTATAAGTTACTCATTTATTTCATATATGTACAAATGTCACTTATACTGAGAACCATACTTGAAATAATTTTTTAAATTACTTCACCTTCTAATTAAGGATAATATTCATTTTGTTGAAATCCTGGCCTAATCACCAGAATAACATCATGCTAATTCTGCTCTCAGCTATGTCCTGACATTATGAAGCAATCTCTGTGGTTATGCTTTTCCAAGACCTACCAAATAGAAATAGAAATACCGAAACCAACAACTGTTGTGGGGATATTTGTTAATTCCTGTTCCAAGTCCCAGAAAAGACTTCGACAATAAATGTGCATACATTTGATTTAGGAAAGTTTACTACAGAAAAAATACAAACATTATAATTTGGAGCATTTTCATATTGATGGTTCCCAAATGTTCAAATAAGGAAACTCAAAACTACTTCACTATGGAAGGTTGATAAAACAAAGAAAAAATTTGAACCAGTAAATGCTAACTTAGATCTGATATTCTGTTTTGTAAAAAGCAGAATAAAACTAAGAATTTGCAACATTTTTTTTGGAACAGATGAAGTTTCACAAGATTGTAAAACATTTAAAAATCTTACTATATTATCAATTAAACTTCTTTACATTAATAAACCAAGTACACTGTCGCATTGATTATTATTGAGAAACAAACACTCCTCACTCTATGGCAGTTTGATCTTATCCACTCAGAAATACTGATGTTATTTTCCAGACATGCTTTAGATTTTGATTTTGGTTCTTTACAGAGTAAGTATACCATAACTACTCACACAACCCTGCTTAGATACCTAGCACACTCTCATTACAGAAAAAAAGGGTGATAAGAAAAGACGAAGAAAGGAAAGGCTTAACTCATCACAGCACTGCGATACCCAAGAATGGAATTTAGGGAGCAGAAAAGGCCAAACATTGAGGCAGACCAATGGATAGGATGGGAACATGGGATTTAATGTTGACTATAAAGGAAATCCTCACAGCAAACTAAACTCCATTTACAACATCATTTAGGATCATTCAAGCGTAAGGCTGTACAACTTGAACAAAGATTTTAAATGAGATTTGGATTCAGACACTGAATTACTTTGTCCAAATCACCGATTTATTAAAATGATTAAAGAAATACTGGAAGGTAATACCACCCGAAAATCAGAGGAGAGAGCTCTGAGGACATATGCTTCTAATCCCAATGTAAAACATGCCTATTTAACTGTCATTATCCCATTTCATTCTCCTGAAAAGGATACAGAGTCATGAATTGGAAGGGATTAGGAAGTCATACCGTAAATACTAAACACAAGACAGTGTGTTCAGCATTTAGCTATCACTTTTACAGAATCACTTCAGAACACACAGTGACAGGTGACAAAATATCAAACTCAAATAAAATTCTTTCATGGCCCGTGGTAAAAAAAAAGAATTTAAGAACCTAATATATTAAAATAGTGCTGTCATTTTATTATATTATTACACATTTTATACCACACACTGCCTTAGGCCAATCAACACTTCAATCTCTGCTGAAAATAAAAGCTGGAAGGGACAGAGTGGTCCTCTTTATCGAGAAGTTCTGTTCTTTAAAACCATCCTCTCCCCATCTTTACCAGAAGGTATGTAAGCACTTCATCATACAGAGTAGCATTTTAATTATCAAACACATGCTACTCAAGGACAAAGCGATCTTAGTTTCTCCTGGTGACACTACTCCATACTGACCAGTTTTCTTGTCCTTTGGATAAGTGAAATAACAGGCTTGAAAGCTATTCATATACTTGTGGCTTATGACAGTCCTAATGACTGTCTAAATATTGTGCAGAAACCCACCTTAGAAGACTGTCTAGCCTAATGGATTCAAAATTCACTCCTGAATCCAGGAAATTATTGATTTAAACTAAAAATTACACCTTCCTTGTTCTAGTGAAGATCCCTAAGTTGGCTAGAGCAATCACTAATGTCTGTTCCAGACACAGCTCAGACAATTCCCCAGGGGCAGAAAACGCCTGGACGCCTGGTGACCAAAGCATTGGAAATTGTGAAGTCTTGCAACCCAGAGAGCAATGAAAAGCCATGTCAGGAAGACTGATGTAAGCAACCTCAAAAATGGCATACGCCCTAGCGTTTCCTGTCTCTTCAATCACAAGGAGCTTTGTATTTGTCTAGTACGACAGTCAATACACCAACAAGGCTTATTAGCTTTATCTTGCCAGAAAAGCTACACGTTTAATTTATAATGAAGCCCAGAGGCCCCACAGTTGGCTGTTTTCCCAGATCTCTTCAAGAAACCAGAATTTGTCAGTCCCAGTACCTATGAGTAATGTTCCATCTTGCCAATCAAGAGGTTATCTCAAGGCACAAGAAGGACATATTAAAATGACTGCTCCTCTTTGAGGGATATCAAAAAAGATTCCTTCCATATATGACAGATTTGCTGAACTGTGGTTTCAGTTTTTTGGAACACTGGAGCACAGATAATACCGGAAACTCCAATGGAGTTTTCTTGTAACTTTGCTATTACAATCAATCTTATGTAATGCTATTTCAGCAACGTGTACCAGTTTAAACCCCTGCATTAGTCAGCCACAATAGCTGAACTACAAAATGAACATTGTTAACATCACAATCCTGTCTCCATATTTTTGTTTGAAGCTACCTAACTAAAAGGAGGAGTGGATATTTGTTACTTCAGTAAAAAAAAATCAAGTACGTTAGTTAATAAACACATCTGTATACACTGAGAGAATGTTTCTTACATTGTAAGATCTCAAAATAAGAAATTGGCTTGCTAGCTTTTGCACATATGAGACTAAATTTATCTTTTAAAAGAATATTACTATACATCTGAGAATATAGGTACACATGCTACATATGATCCAGATGTTTTTATTTTTATTGTAGTATCACAAAATGCTCCAAGCAATAGAGGGGGTTATATAAAAATAAAACAGCCAGCATATTCTCCATTTACAATACAGTCAGGCATAAAAAATTGTTTTTAGTACAGTAGGTTCCCCTAACACAGCTGCTGCATTGGTAACTATAACTGTGCACTGAAAAATACTGTATGAGCATAAAATTTGTTTTGTGTAAATCAATTTTTCAAATTTAACTGACGCCTTCTCCACTAATTTAGATGTTCCACATAATCTACTGAATAACCTCTGAGTGTGTGTTAGGCACCTATAAATCAATTCACTCACGTATTTCACTGTCCTGAAGCTTAATAAAAGTGATTCTTGTGCAACACTATTTTAAAGCTGCCTGGACATGGTCCTACACAACCAGCTCTGGGTAGCCCTCCTTAAGCAGGGTGGTTGGACAAGAGGACTTCCAGAGGGTCTCTTCCAAACTCAACCATTTCATGATTCTGTAAAACCAATTTCCCATAAAACTATACGTGCACTGAACAAATGTCCTCAGGAAGTCTCATGTTTCATTTATTGATGTTCAATGCAAAAACATCGCCAGCAGTAGAAGTCTGTGCTTAGGACAATCTAACTAAAAATTACACCTTCCTTGTTCTAGTGAAAGTTTAACTTCTGGATTAATAACATAAAACAATTCAGGCTCATTATTATAGTGCCAAGAACGACTAGGAAGGAATTTATTGTTTTCAATAATTAAGTATGAAGCATGCAAGTACCAATTAATGTAAGGGATCATGAATTGTTTATTTTAACCTAAACAAGATACCTGTTACTATAGGGTATGAACTCACTGGTGAGGGCCATAAGAGCACTCAATTTAAAGCTGTGAAATGCATCCTCCTCTGGAAACACAAAATCCTTATGATGAGAACGCTGGAGCTGTCATCTGGCATGATTGATCTGGATTAGGCAAGAAGATCAAAAGTATATTCCTTGGGTTGGTCCCTGAAGAATACATTGTCACCTCTGCCATTACCTGTAAACTACGGATTATCTGCCATTGAAAATACCATCTGAAGATGGGCTTGTGGAGCTTTTAGTACCCATATTCCAAGTCAGTGCTTTATTATATGACTCCAAAGAATTAAAAAAGATCAAATATCATAAGCTAAAGCTTCTCCTGAGAGGGTAGGGGTCTTGCTGACAACGAACCTGAAGTTGCTGTAATAAACTCTAAGATCTGCACGGCAATGACCCATCTTTAAAACTAATTTACCAAAGAATTGAAAAGAGGTATGAATAAACTGAAGTATTCTCCTGCCCTAATGTTTTATTAGTTGTACATTTGTAGAAGAAAAAAAGACACCATGCCATCCGAGTTGGGCTGCAATTGCTCTAAACAGTCTCAATGAATTCTTAGAGAAGTGGAAATTTAGAATGGAAGGGTAATGACCTGTCTTCACAGTGGTCATGGCTCACTGTAAAATGAATAAATTCTGTGTTGTGCCCTTATTTCCCATGCGGAAATTAAACAACTAATCTCCTTCCTGAGTAGTAGAAACAGAAAAATCTCACAGGCCAATTATGCTGAACTTGAACTCACATAATGAAGCATCTCCAGTCTTCTTTGGCATTTTCCTTGCCACCACAACATTTTATCTAGTGGTATTTTGATAGAGATGAAGGATTAAAAGCTTGTCTAATGTTTTCTATTATTACTCTCTCTGAAGATAATACCTCTATCTAAAAATCCTGTCCTACATGGGAAAGCAATTCTTGAAGGATAACCCTGAGAAGAGAAGTGACTAGCATCTTAGAGACACAGAGTAACAGATTTAACAGCTTCTGGAAATTTCTAAAAGCCATAAATTTCAATGTTGTTATTATCTACAGTGGTAGTCAGTAAGCCTGTAACAGAAACACTTGAATGAAAGAAAAAGCAGCAGCAGCAGAAGTCTGATACCCCCTCAGGGATATGGAGGGACAAATCCCCCATGACCCTCCAGGACACATCTTTGAAGTCATGTCTGTCAGTTTTAATAAAGAAGCTGGCACAAGCCTGTGGGGACTTCAGATTCTTTTTCTGGTGTTTGAAATCTCTGAACTGGGTTTGGAATCAGTTCACTGGCATATTTTGAGACCTGGAGTAAAAGGAGCAGAAGTATGGCTTTTTCTGACAGAGAGAGATATTTACAGAAATGCTCTTGTATTTGCACTGCGTGTTAAGCCACAGATTTGTTGAAGAAAAGTAGCTATTTCATCAGTCCTAGCAGACTAGAAAGCCTAGCTTATTGTTCTTCTCCTTGCTGAAGCTGGACTTATGAGTAGACTAATAGGCTCCTGGAGCACTGTACACTGCTCCTCCTTAAATGTTCATCACTCAAGTATGTAAAACGCAGAGAATAAGCTTCATGGCAGGGAAATTATCCAGTCTTAAATAAGAGGGCATACGCTCACCCACTTTGTAAATGTATACATGGACTATTTTTGTTGGGACAGTCTCTCTTTTTCCTTTTCTGTATAGTTTGCACAACCAAAAATGCAGATTTGAAAGACCATCATATACAGTGTTAATACTATAGGATTTCTAAGCACTACATGTCATCGTAGAGAGCCTCAAAGAGATTTCTAAAGGTCCATTCTGCATTTTATTAATTCTTAGAAAACTATGTATTCATTCAGCTGGTAGGCAAGTTCAAAGTCACACTAGGGAAGATAAAACTACCATAAACTGAATCAAACGTTTGAAAATGCAGTTCCTTCTCTGTGCTCTCTTGTCTCTTTGGGATTAGAGAAGAAGAGCTGCCTGAAGAGGTAAATCAGCTTCAAAGATCAGCAAAGAAATGGAAAGAAAACAATCTTTAAAGTACAAACACTGAACTTTAAGAGTTATGAGTATTAAACCAATCTGTAGTTTTTGTTGTAGTAACTACGACCACTAATGATTCTAAACAACTAAGTCATAAATTCCACTTGCAGTTCCTGTCTTGCCACACAGTATTTCTAATCATTAAGCATAAGGTAAGTTTTTATTTCTAAGGGGTTTGCAAAGCATAGGGCATTTATTTTGTCTGAAGAAAGGCAATGCACCTTATCCAAAACAGCAGGAACAGTGCATTTGGAGTCTTCCTGAACACTAGCTAAAAAAGTAACATCAGCATAGGCACACACACACAAAAAAAATTGACCTGTGTTCTTCCTTTATGTTATTACAGGTCAATCATTACATAATGCATGGGGAGCTGCAAAAAAGTCCCAGCTATCTTCAGGCACTGACACTTGCATTTCATTTGCCTGCAGCTGCATTGCACAACAAGGTAGTGTTAACCCTCCCTCCCGAGATAAAACATGACCACCCCTGAAAGCATGGGGCAACTGATTTGCTGCTTTCCCCCCCAAGCCCCCCTTTCACAATAACTGTTACTTATTTTTTATCCCAAAATCTATTTCTCAAAAATTCCCTCATTGCAAAGTATTGATTTTTTCCCCCCACCCATTCCTTTTCATCCTGGTCTACCAGCACAGATAGACAGATGTGGCAAAGAGAATAACGAAACACAGTTTTATGTTTTTCAGGTTCAGATTTCTAATTTGCCCAGCATGGACCCTATTTTATTTTCTGATGTTCTCCCCTTGCCTGGAATTCTAGCAACTTAAAATGATGCAACAGTTGCTTTCAAAGAAATGAGAAAAAAAAAATCCTGAAGCTCTATAAAACTAAGTTTTTGCACCAAATTTTCAAACATGAAACTAAAAGTCATTGCTGTAGTCTCCAAATTTCTAGCATTTGCCCTATTTCTATTGTTTCAATTAAAGGTGCTACCAAGCAGCATCACTGTAGAAGCTTAGAACAAGAAAGATTCCAGAATTTAAAATGTGAAGCACGTGGTTTCTTCAGCAATCTGGAACATCTATTTTGGTGCCTACTGGGTGTCAGTAGTGATGACAATTGTCATGTTAATCTCTCAGGTCTTCGGTGCTCATAAACATCTTCTGTGTCTCTTATCTGATTTCTAATCAGCCAGTAAATTTTCATTATTTTCTTCATCTTTATTTTAGAATGACTAGAAAGTATAGTTTCTAGTTCACCACCTTTAATCAATAAAACACTGATACTAATAGCTCATTAGACAAACTATGCAGTGGCCTGCATCAACGAATCCAGAGAGGTGCATTTTAAATAATTTTTCTTTCAACAACAACAATTGCAGAAATTTAGTATAGCACAGTTTTGGACACCATACCAAATAGTTTTTCGTCAGTGTCATCAGCATAGCTAATTACACATCTAACAGAGTCACAGGAAATAAAAAAAACATGAACAGAAGCCCAGCATAGCCACATATCATTGGGCTGTGGCTATACTACTAGTAGAGGCGATCTCTCTAAATTTTAAAAGAAAGTAAACAACTTTTCCTAAATGGGTAAGTTATGCAAGTTAATGATTTTCCAATAAATTCTTTTCAGCATCTTTATGATTTTAGCTTTTGTTACAAATTTTCTTTTTACCTAGCAGTAAAAAAAAATAGTGTTCAAAATTTAGTTCATTAGAATACCCACTTCAAAAATATCGTCAAATCTGAGTATATGCTGAGGGAAGAGTACTTGGTAAAAACTAATTGAATATCTACTATTCTAATTCTTAATTTCATTACATTCCTTCAATATGCCAACACCTGTACCCTAGATCTTCTCATAACTGCAAATAGCAGTTATATTCTGCTGCTTCCAAATATCCACAGGAAAATGTTTCTTAATGCTACACAAGAGAAAAAGCTTTTCCTGCACCATATGTCTCATAGTCTTTCACTGTATTCAATTAAATTGTCTGAGTACCTCTTAAATCATGATGATAAGTGTAAAGCAAGCATTTAATATCAGATAACCAAGCCAGTAAAAATAAAATAACTTTGAAGATACTTTAAACTGTGCTATTCAGATCTTCAATTAGAATACACAGATTAAAACCTGATCTGTCTGAACGTTCCAGTTTATAATTGGAAGAAGGAATAAAAAGACTATTGTGCATGGAGGCAAACGTTCAAAGCCTGAACATTTTTTATTAAAGAAAATAAAATTCTGAACTGTCCTGGAAGGTTTGAAAGACAGCACTTGAGTAAAGCAGAAAACAGACTGGGCACCTTAATAACACAAAAAAAGAAGTGTAATTCAGAGTTTACAAGCGTTAAGAGAAAAACATTTACACAAGAAGAGCTAAAAGCTTCTAAAGTTCCAGGCAGAGAGCAGAAATAGCTATCTGTACAGTCAAAAAAGGACAGGCATATATATCATACAAAAAAGGAGACTTCATCATTTTCTCTTGCACCTGAAACAGATTTTATGCAAGTTCTCATCATTTCTACAGTATATAGAGAAAATCAGACCTGTCCTTCCTTAGATATTTTCTCAAGCTCTGCTGTTCTGTGGAAAAACAGTAAGGAGAACAAGAAAAACAAAGCCCAATCTACAGAAAATAGGAAACGTAGTCTTCAGGTCTGGAGAACCAGTTGAAAAATTCAGTTAAAGACATCAATCCTAAAGCTTTAAAGGACTGAATTTGTGTTCATTTACCTTAGACCATACAAAAAATAAGAGGACATTCCCTATCACACCACAAACCTGAGATAAAAGTATTGTGAGCTGGATTCTTCATAACAATATTATAAGTTTGCTAAAGAGAGAAACCAAAACAAATTGCCTTTGGATTTAAAAACCTCACAATTTAAATATTCACGTTAAAGAAAATGGTTCCAACAACTTGAAGGCTGAAGCAAATTCAAGTCTCTACATGTGATTCGAGTCAGAAATAGGAAAGAGATATTTTTTTTATAGAGAGGTTATATGTTTCTTTGATTAAGAAGCTCGGGAACAGTTTCACAAAACAAGTCAAATTGCAGTTCATTATGGCAGTGATATCCTCCCTTGAGCTACCTAGAACAAGACCTCAAAACCTTTATATCTAAAAGCCTGGGCCATTATGTTCCTGTCTGAAGAGACTAAGTACTTCTGCTTGAAAGTAGCAGCAAACAAACCTCAAAAAAGCTAGCCACACGACCAGACAAGATACAACTGTCTTCATATGCATTACAGTGGTTTTGAATAATAAGTTTAGAAAATCAGTAAAAAGAGAAGATTTAGCACTGCTTATAAATGAACCAATGAAAAAGATTATCTTAAAAAGTTAAGCAGAGCAAATAATAAAACGTGAAAAAACAGTGTAAGAGTAAATGGATGTAAAGGAACCTCACTGACATATAACATTTACGCAAATGTCGGATTCCCCACTTCTTAGTTAAACATTCAGCTGGGATCTCAATGTTTGGAGTGTGCATGACCAATTTTGGAAATAAAGAGAAAGCACAGTCCAAAAATTAGAAATCTGTAAGCATTTCTAAAAAGATGAACAGTCAAAATATGAGACCATGAAGACTGGGAATTAGGGCTCTGTTATAGAATTATTAATGACTAATTTATGGCTAAACTCCATGCCTTAACGTCCATTCCTGCATGAAGTTTGTTGTTAGAGAACTGAACATGACCTAAACTCTCACAATTCATAGCTATATAGTAGAAGGAAAGGCATTGGCCAGACATCAGAAAGTAATCAATATTCTGATTTACAAAAATTCCACAGAAGTGCTTAAAGGTCTAGAAACCCCCCCACATTTATAGCCTAATAAATTGAATACAAGCTCCAAGAGCAGCTTCTCTAAAAACACAGACAAAAAATATTCTATATATTCAAATCTATTGTGACGCATGCATTCTCTCTTTTCACCATGTTTCAGCCTTTTAGGAAATATTGCAAGCAATTTGCGAACCATCATCCATGACATTCATGGCCCTAAGACACCATTCCCTCTGGGAAACCTCTGTTATTTTCCCCGACAGCGTTTACTTTTTCTTATCCAGACCTCCCCCATTTCACTGATTACGTCTACATTTTCTCATCCAGACAGATATGCAGGATAGTCTGAACCCCGATTATCCTATTGTAGCAGCTCCCAAGAAATATTAAATATGATAAAACAGCACTTCTAATGAAAGTTATACAAACTTCTTTCTGAACTTTTCTCAGTGAGTTACAGAGCAATCATCCTAATTGTATCTACTGATACAACTCCTCATTCATTTAGCTACGTATTGAAGTCATATTCATCCAGCGCCCTATGCTTCAAATCAGCATGGCTTTGTTAAGGTGGTGGTTGTGAAAGGATTAATTTTTTCAGATTATATGCTTTCCAAAAAATACTTCAATTATTGTTAACAGTGAAATGGAAGCAGAAGAAGCACACGCAACTGCTGAAGGACAGCAAACTCTGCTTTGAATTTTGTTTTTTTCTTTAAAACTTCAAACTGAAATTTATCACTTACCATCTTCCCATGACATTATTGGAATTCAAGGAAGAAATGATTTGTTTTAAGTTTCTAACCTAGTATATATTTGAAAATTATGTATAGATTTTATGATTTTAATACTAAAATGTAGGATTAGCTCAAACAATAACTTTTAGCTAGCCTGTGTCTGGATACTTAAACTTAACTAAGGACTTTTAATAAGGCTGCAGTTAGAAAGAATGGGAAAGAATGTGACTCTTATCTAATTCAGCCAGATAACAGGACTAGCGCAATAAGAGAAAGAGGAACCAGCTAGGACCAGATGCAACCTTGAAGAGGTGCCCAAGGAGTCTAAGAGCATGCGCAAGAAGGAAAGTTGAAAAGTTCAGCTGTGAGGAAGATCTATGGCCTTCAACCCGAGACTCCGAAGGAGACCCCCAGAGGGCAGAGTGTGTGCACCAAGGAGAGGAAACTTACGTAAATAAATTCCAGGAACTGATTATAACAGACACACTTGTTCCATAAGAAGTGATGGATATGTATGCTTTGACTGTCTATCACCTTTGTGAATTGTGCTAGACGTTGCACACACATTAGGTGGAGCGATCCCCTGCATGCCTGGTGTCGCATTGAAGAATATCTTGCTTAATAACTAAATTGGCATTGATGATTGTGTCTGGCTTTTCACGGCATCAGAATCAATCATTAGTATACAAAATGTAAATTCTAGTTCAGACTTTTTGACACACTTACAAATCGATATGTAGCAGAGACATGTATCCGACTCAGGACTCTACAATCTTACCTTCTTCTGAAGAACGTTAACTTTGCGTTCCTTCACCTCTAACATGTCCTTGAGGTCATGGATCTCTCCTGCTTGAGTCCCCTTCTCCTCTGCCATCTCCTGAATCTGCTTTGTCTTCTTATTCAGCATGGTCTCCTTCTCTTCAAGACGTAATCGTAATGCATCTACCTAGATTCAGACATGCAGAAATAGGGTTTGGTTAACACTGAAGGGGAAAATTTTAGAAAAGTTAAACTACACTTCCACTAGGGAGTGAGTGCTGTCAAATTACTAATAGATTAAGAAAACTAACTTCTTTTACTTTAAGACTTCAAATCACATAAGCTTGTGATAAAACGGTTCTCAGGTTGTAAACAGAGACTAAACAGTAAAAATAATCAAATGTTTTATTCCCAAATGTTATGAGACTGTCCTGGTTTTGGCTGGAATAGAGTTAATTTTCTTCCTAAGAGTTGGTATAGTGCTGCGTTTGGATTTAATACAAGAATAATGTTGATAACACACTGATGTTTAAGTTGTTGCTAAACAGCACTCACACTAAGTCAAGGACTTTTTGGTTTCCCATGCTTTGCTAGTGAGGAGGTGTACAAAACACTGAGAGGGAGCATAGCAAGGACAGCTGACCCAAACTGGCCAAAGGGCATACTCTGTACCATCTGACATCATGCTTAGTATATAAACTGGGGAGGAGTTGGCTAGGGGATGATCGCTGCTTGGGGATGAGCTTGGCATTGGTCAGCAGATGGCAAGCAATAGCACTATGCAGCACTTGTATATTCTATTATTATTTTTTTTTTTTAATCTTCCTTTGCTGTCCTATTAAACCACTATTATCTCAGCCCACGAGTTGTTTTTTTTTCCTGATTCTCCTCCTCATCCTACCAGGGGCAGAGGGGAGGGGCAGCAGGAAAGAACAAGCTTAGTTGCCACTGGAGTAAAACCACGATAGAGCCTAATGCTCCTTCTTGGAAAATCCCAAATCATACTTCTCACGTTAACTCAACTTGGTAAGATACAAGTCTGAATTATTTTTCCTCAAAGTAGAAGCCAACACAACATGTTGTTGAGAAGTTCTCTTATATGTAGGAACACTGACCCCTGTATTTGAAACATTACTAAATCTCAGAGCTTTAAACATTGACTCCTAGTACCAATCTCTTTATAATATACGTTTTAATCAGATATTAGCTCAGCGTGGAGGTAATGAAAGCAGAGGTCTTCGCGGCCACTGCAGATCAAAACACGGAAAGAGTGTTACCTTATGGCTAACAACATATTGGCTTAAATAACAACTTCATAGTTTAAACGTAACATGCATTTTCAGCAGGATGCAGTTTTATATTAAAAATAAAATGGAACAAATGACACAGTAGAGGGTAGTATGGGTGCAATTTGGACACATAAACATACTTAGAGCTCCCATGGCCTCAGTAAGCTTAGAAACACACTCCAAACTTCAAAACTGCATGTTGAGGAGCTTGTGCTTTTCTTTCTGCATTTCTCTTATACAAATGAAACACAGAGCTCACAAGACAAAAGAAGTGGAAGAAGGAATCAGAGCTAACTGAATATAAATTTGATAAGGAGAAAAAGGTCACCACAGAGCACAGACTAATCTCAAAGACCATTGTGGAATACGAAATCCAACACCACCAACCTGCTTAAGACACCAAAAGAAACTCACTGACCCCTATCCACTCAGCAGTCACACACAGCTCAAATCTGCCAGCTTGGCTGCTAATCTTATTTGACAGTATCAGATTTGGTTCCTGTTAACTGTCCACTACAGGACATCAGTTACACAGAGTAAACAGAGGGATCAATGAATCTGTTGGTCCTTCTGCACTGCATAGGCTAGCAGAGACATGAAGTGAAAAAATGACTTGGACAACTCCAACTAGGAAAAGAATGTAAGTAGTCACTGTGCTTATGGCATTTAGAGCAACATTTCATTTTAATGTGTTATTCTAATTCCACTTTATTTTGATTTGCTAATGGAAAAGTTGCCTCTAAGGCTCTACATTCTGGGTGTATGTTACACCCAGAAAAACCTTTGCTGTTTCATCTCATTCCTTTCACACGGAGCAATGTGCACTTGCCAGTGAGGAAAAGAACTGCCCTGCTCTCCCCATCAGCTCTGCAATCCCACTGCCACCTCTATGTCTGGAGCCTTCTCACTTACACATACGTTATTAAAATCACATTCCTGACCTCTCACCCAGCAAATGGGGCATGGAGTATATTTTGCAGTGATATTAGAGTACCAGGTACTACCCAAATATGATTTATAGGGTTGTAGTGTTTGTAATGAAAAGTTTAACAGGTGGATCAGGTTTTGTCTTCTATTTAAAACCACACAGATTTATAGATTGATTAGGTATGTTCTTCCCTGGATATCTCTAATATTAAAGCACGGAGTGACTTTCATTCATTCTTGAAGGGAAACTGAAAATCTCCCTCACAAATAAATCCCCATAACTTTCAACAGTTGTGTTGCAAAATATTTGAGATGGACCAGATGCCTATAGCACAGTACTAAGTGAAAAGAGAACATCTGCAAACAGAAATTTATCCACAGAATGCTTTTGATTTTCTGATTGATTATTCTCTTTGAACTCTATATTAGCTTACCGTTTGGGGTAAATTGCATTCCTGCTTTTATTTGTGTGAGGTCCCTCCCTAGGAAACCACAGAAAACACTTTCAAGAATATTTTCAAAGGCTGGCAGGACACACAATCATCACCTTAGCACTATTCCTGGCAGAACACTGCACTTGTTTATTCATGTCAGCTCAGTTTATGTATAGCATCCTCCCACAGTGACAAGAATTGAGGTCTGTGGGAGTCAGGTGATGCCAACTTCAACAAAGTAAGCTTAAGATTTTCTCTGCACATGGAAACGACTAGGCAAACAGCTACTGAGGTGCTGACGCTCCTTCTCTTGACTTCTGCATCTTGGATGGTGTTGTCTTAACCCTAGGTTAACCTAACTGCTTTCACAGTATTAGACTGCCATGTCTTTAATTATGCATGGCAAGTAAAATCTTACAGTTTAGCTCAAGCAACAGCTAGCCCTTTGTATAACAATGAACTCGGTAACTTGACCTGCATGGACCATCCAATTTCCCATGAAGCTTTACCAAAATAAGCACATTCGTTCCCACCTTCAACACAACAGCCTTCCTAGGTACAGAATCAACAGGTACCTCTTTTCAGCTGGGTACCATACATAACACTTAAGTTTCTTCACCGTTAAGAACCATGTATAAAAAATTGTGTTGGGAACCATTGATCTGTCTCCACAGAACTTTCCAGTAGCAGCAAATAATACTCTATGACTCTGTTCCTAATAGGTATAGCCATACACTTAGTACGTAGAATTCCAAATTTATAAGAAAAACTAGAATATTAGTAGCTCCAATGATTACTAGAAGAAACACAACAAATGACATAATATTTCACTTAAATTTATTCTTAAGCCTTTTTTAAATTTTTGGATTCTGTAGTTAGGTTAGTCTTTGCTTTAAGAATATTCCCAACTTATAGCTTAGGGAAATCACTAAATTTTTCTGAACTTTTTTTCTGGAAAGGACCTTAGAAATCACCTAGTTCCAAACCCCCTGCCATGGGCAGGGACACGTCCCACTAGATCAGGCTGGCCATAAAACCTGGCTTTGAACACCTCCAGGGATGGGGCAGCCACAGCTTCCCTGGGCAACCTGTGCCAGTGCCTCACCGCTCTCATCGTGAAGAATTTCTTCCTTATGTCTGTCTAAATCTGCCCCCTCTCGTTTATACCCATTGTCCCTCGTCCTAGGTGTCAGTCAGAACTGACTCAAGAGTGTGAGTCAATACAACTTTGCACACATTTTTTCTTATTTTTACCATCATCTCCACTGTACAGTAGCGATCAGGGTATTATGACACTGGTGATTCCCACTTGAGTTTAAGTTGTCAATGATAACTAGAAAAAACAGTGCTTTGCTCTTTTTCTGAGATGGTGTGATTCCTCCCATCTACCTGCCACTTGTTCAAACCATGGCTGAATGATTCGATTTTGATCAGTGAACAAAAACATACTGTTTGGTTCTATCAGAAGGTGCAGTCTCCCCTATATTAAATCAAGGTCTCTGTAATACCAAAATTCAAAACGTTTATTCTCTTTTGGTATGACATTAATAGCAGCAAAGGAACTGACATAATATCAATCCTGAAATGTCTAGAGCTTGCTATTGTTTCTAATAAAAGACATCTACATTTTAAAGTAGACAAAGTAATTCTATGCCAGTACTCAGAATTCAAAGATAATTGAGAAATGCATAGGAAGAAATAAACTCATATTTGCCATGTAAGGTGAAATGTTGCTTTTATCCTAATGCAGATACTGCTTTGTGACATCTCAAAGTAACTGAGTACATTTTAAAAAGGATCAGTTTTATGACATTCTGCTGCTATCTTGCAAACACATGATATAAACACAAAAAAAAGAATTAAGCTGTTTTCCTAGGAGCTTGGTCTGTAATTAAGACCTAAAACGTATGTTTACTGACTTGTTTTGAACGCAGTGGTAGTTCACAAGACTTAATTCTCTATTTTTGACATTGAACTTTGTTATTAATTACGTTAGAGTTGACTCTTCACCTCCTTATACAAACTGCAGCACTATCCAGTACAGTCTGTAGAACTGAGAGTGAATTCTTTATGAACATACAGCTCCCATCTATCTGGACAACTTAGTCCTGATTATGCCATGAAGTAGAGGCACACACACCCAGCTTTGGGCAGAGCCTGTTTGGTTCTTGCTAGGGCTATAAACTGTGCACAACAGATGTTCTTCCACAATCTCTAGAACAGGACATTAAACACCTGCTAAACACTGTGAAGTCAGAGTTTACTGTTGGCAGGTGGCAGCATTGGTCTTAATGTAGCCAGTGCTAATAAGCCTTGTTAGATACAGCCACCTCCCATTCGCACATTCCTCACTAAACATGATCCACACCCTAACTCTGTCTGGTTTGGGAGAGTCTACTACAGATTCAAAATGCCAATATAAACTCCAAATAAAGAAAGATTCTTACAGAATTTTATATTCTACTGAGACATTCTGAGCAAATAAAATACTTCCAGACAACTGGATTAATTTTTCTACTGAATTTAACATGTGAAACAGACTAATTACAGAACCACACCAACTTGGGCAGTACACGAAAATAAAGAGGAATGTTCTCACTGATTAATTTAAGCTTCCATTGATGCCACATACCTTCTGGCACTCACCTAAGCTAAAGGGTTTATTGGGCCAAACAAAAACTTTATTTGTATGAAGTCTTAATTCCAAAATAAATATTGGTTTATTTTTTGTTTTGTTTACAAAGAGACTGTACATTTTTAGAGCTATATTTAAAGGTTTCTTAACAAATTGAAAAGTTAACCACAGTATCCTCTCCACCAAATAGCCCCCAAGACAAATACCCCCACAAACAGCCCGTTGTTCTTTGTAGTTCTAGTGTGGCAGGTGGCAAATGCAATTTTGATATATTATACAACATCTTTTCCCCATCTACCTGCAATTTTAGCAGTTAATGTTTTAGCTCCGCAGCAACTCCTTATTCAAAAACAGGTAGGCAGAAAGTCATCTTTCACTGTTACCGTAGTCGTAACATTTCACTTACAATACCTGGAAGTAAACCGTGTTAATCACCTAAAAGCAGTAAGTAGAAAATCTCTCTGTCTCTTCTCCCACCCTTACCTTCCAGTGAGTTTTTATTAGTTAAAAAGTGTTTGCATGTTTCAGAGGAAAATCTAATTTGATTTTGTACTGTGGTGCTATATGAGAATCCCATTTGGAAGAAGCTGGTGAAGAACAAATATTGTCTATGGTTATTTAGTGATACTACAAGGTAGAATGTGGTATAATTTTCTATATTAAAAAACTACCTTGGCCCTCAGCTAAAGTAAAATCAAAATGCTCTGAACAACTATCAAGAATATCTATCAATGGTATATAACCAAGATTTTCTAGTTTTAAATATTTTGTTTAAATTCCATCCATTTTATTTGAGTAAATATGTTTACCTACCATAACAGCGGAAATTATGATCATCTACTGAAGTCTTAGCTTTTTAATGAAATACATTCCTTCAAGATCTTCATCTCTCATGAGCAGATAAGTACTGCTTTTTATTATTTAAAAGAACAGAAATGTGTTTCTAGCTTGTAGGTTTGTCACAACACTGCACAGTGATTTAATATTTCTATATTCTTTTCAAAATCTGTAATGGATCAAAACCTGCAATTTACATTTTTAAATGTCTATTTACCTAATACCTACTTACAATGATATTTTGAAATATACATACTTTTTAAATAAACATGTAAGGATCAAGGTATGTTCCTGATTATCAAAAAGTGAATGAACAAAATTAAAAAGAATGTTATTGTTGTAAACTAGCAGATTTTCACAGTTATACTGACTAATGCAATTTCAACTTCTACATAAATCTGAGGAAAATCAGAAAAGTCACCTTAGAACATTGGAAGATATTTACCACGTGCACCCATAGATTCACTGAACATGACTACATGAAAGCTACATGAGGGTAAAAAGTTCAAATAAATTTCCTTACACTCTAGTAATATGGAATCTTTCCACCAGTGTTACCATGTAACCCACAAATTTTCTGCATGCCTATTTCACAGCTCCTTTGGCTTTTTACTGCTTCTGCTGCAACAACACAAATAATTTTTGATGCATTATCGCCATCTTTTGGACTCATACTAACACTGCAGTTTTCTAAGCCAGGGGATTGAAATGCTGTCTTCATACAACGTTCTCACTCTTCAAGAATGTCCAGAAGCAATAATGTATGCTTTTGACATACATTTGACATTCACATATATACGTCTTATATAATATGAGAATTCATTAAGCATTTGTTATCAAAACATAGTCTTGAAAATTTTTCCTTTATCTTGGAATATGCATCCTAAAACATGAAAGCTGATTATTTCAGGTGTAAGCACAGGTTTACAGGCAAGAGCTCCCATAACAGCTGACAGCAGCAGCAAAGCCTCAGTGAGTTTTATACTACTTGAATAATTTGCTTTCTCTGCTCTCTTTTAGCTATAAGGTAACTGAAAATAAATTCCCCCAACGCAGGTATTGTAACCTGCAATTTAGCTGCACCTAGGGAAAATAATATTAGAGATTGCATGTTAGTGGGACACGTCATACAAGTGTGTATTTATCCACAGGAATATGTCTGCACTCACACGCACATACTCGTCTGTACAGTCAATCCCCTGGCCTAGAGAATCAAAGATACTATGTGCTCAGAACAAGCAGTATTGAACAGCTATGGGATTCTATAACCTAAGCATGAAGAAATAATGATTATTATGTCTTTCTCTATGAAAAGGCAGCAAGTATGGAATTGCCCATTTCACCTCTGTCTGCAGGATGGCAGCTCTTTGCTCTTTAGCTGTAAGAGACTCTTTCAGAACTTCAATATGCTGCTTGCTGTCAGAGAACTGATTTGTCAGGGTCTCCAGCTTTGTCTGCAAGGCCAGCAACTCAGTGTCTTTGCGTGACAGCTCCTGTTTCACCTGACCAATCTGAAAGAAAAGACGGGCAAAGGAAAAAACAATTTATACCTTCCTTACAAAAATAGCTCTAAGTTTACCAAACAGTATGATACTCTAATCTTATCCCACAGAATTGTGAAGCCTTTAGTTACCTGGAATGGAAGGCCAGCACAATTTGTGTCATGAGCAAAAGATACAAAGAAAAAGAACGGGGAGCGTTAGCATCTATTTCTCAAGAGTTTCTTTTTATCAGAGTCAGTCTGTCCTTAGTCACCTTTCAAAGGCCTGACCAAAACCAGTTATGTAGCAAGGATAAGGTTTGAATGAATATGAAGCAGAACTGTAATGAGAATGTGCTCTTATGCTCCAGTATCAGAAAAGAGGACATACCTACACGTCCCTCTTAGAAGCAGGCCTGCCATGATGTCAAACCAGCGAGTTTCTGCTCATCTCTCCATCTATCAATCCCTCCTCATGCTTATGGAGTATGTAAATACACCTTTATGTTTCTCACTATTTAAAAAGCCAGTATTTCAATCTTCTAAGAAATATCTTTTAATTTGCAGAAGCTAATTAAAGCAGATATACCATAATAACATAAAAACCATTCTTGGAATTGCATTTTGTTGTGAGCAATTTCCTAGATTTAATTTAGTGAATTAAATGAGTATAGAAATGCCAATTTATTTTAACAACTGTAGGTTGGACTATTATTTAAAAAGACAAACATGAAGAAATTCTAAAAGTAAAGCACTGAAGCGAGACGAAATCTCATTCTAAGTGCAATCATCCCCCAGGACAACTTTGGTGTGAATTCGTACAAAAAAAAACAATGAAAAAGGACAGGGAAGTTCAAAGGTAGACATGTCCAAGTTTAAAGCCAACTTTCTAGTTTATCTCCGATATATGTCATAGAATAAAATAGCAATGTTTTACATTTATATAATACATAGCAGAGGTGGACATATCTCTTAAAAAGTAAACAGTTGCTCTTTTATTAACTTAAACAATTTTGTTTGTGACATTAAAAAAAATAATCCCTCAATCCCAGATTATGGTGTTCAATACTTCAAAACAGAAATTAAAAGACATCACAAACTAAAAAAAAATAAAATGTCCAGGTCATCTTTTATTTTCAGGAATGTTTTAAGAAAAAATTAACTTGATATAAGCTTTTTTTTTTTAAAAAAAAAATTAGATTAGCTTGGATAAATGTAGTATTATGTTGACAACACTGTTTCAATAATGAGTAATTAAAGAAAGAAAACTCTTTACTGAAGAGTATTAAAATAGCATCAAAAGATGTCATCAAGGACTCCCGTGTTCCAGTGTGAAACAGCGTACGTGAGGAGATATGGGAGAAGGGAGGTAAAAGAAGGAGGACATGTATCTCAAAAAACCTCATACAAAGTAATTTTTTAAAATGGAATAATGGGAAGAAGTATAAGAAGAATTTAATTTATAGAACTATTCAGTGTTTATTGTTCACTTATTTCAAATATAGTAGGGTTTTTTTCATATTTATACTGAAAGCAAGTATCTTCACAGAATTATTTCAACACCTTCTTAAATTAGATACAAAGGTATTGATGTTAGCAGCACTATTTCTGCTGTCAGCTACTGACCAATACAACCAGTAGCAGAATACTGTTACACGCAGCAGAACTGCTGGGAAGATATGAGCTATCGCTGCCAGTTAGCTTTCTGCAATATCTAAACAAAAAAGCCTCCTAAAAATTTCTTATGATGCAAACTTTTTCAACTAGGTAGCCTGAATTTTAGTAAAATCTTCTCAAACCAGTTTGGTCTTATTTTGAAAAGATAATTCTTTTTGGAGTCTCCTCAGAAAAGGTGTTTACCCTAAATATTTGTCTTTTGGTGAAACGGTCTATACACAACCACATTTCACTACATTAAAATTCCCAATTGGTACCCTAAGATCATTCTCTCCAGAAATCCCAATTTCAGAGCTCTAAGCCCACACTGACAATGTGCTAAAGCTCTTCAGGAAGAATGCAGCACATACCATTCCAATCTGCAAGGGATGTTAACCAGCATTAAGTGCTCACATCTCTCTTCTCAGTGACACATCATGATCACTTAGCAAATGCACTGATTTCACAGCAAAGGAATAACCTAAATTCATGCTGCTGAAATTAAACAATTCATTTTAAAAAGCGTTCAGCATCCAGCTTTTGTTATTTTTTGTGAAACAATGTTAAGATGGTTCAGCACAGGTTTCCAAGTTATTCTTCTTCTACCATGGAAAACGAATCTCTTTGAAAGTCTGGTCCCCAAATGGGTGCTGAATACTTTTGAAAATCTGCTTTGTTATAGAAGAGTAAGTTATTGCTAAAACAGCTCATACCATTAAAAAAAACCCGTAACAAAACAAATATAGATGTTTAGTTGAAGAGTGATGTTATGGACACCAAAACCATGTGAACAAAAAGGCAGCTACAAGGTTGAGCAGGCTGTTAGTTCTAGTGTTATATCAAATCGTAAAGAAGGTAAGAGAAGAAAAGCTACCCCAAAAGCCAGAGAGCTAGCAAGCCCCAGTGAATGGCCACTGCACACAAAAGATAAATCTTACTGCAGAGACCTCGGTCTGGAGACCAGCCACTCTTTTTTTCAGGTCCTCCCCTTGAGCCTCTTTGGCACTTAGCTCTTCCTTCAGTTGCTCTACCTGCCACGACATTGTTATGCTTTTAAACATTTACCATTTGTCACTTTCTAGTTAGCCTGTTTCAATCCAAATAACTAAAAGTGACAAAGAACTGAACAGAAGGTTCAACAACACTGGTCACTCATTTTC
This sequence comes from Phaenicophaeus curvirostris, assembly GCF_032191515.1. Classification (NCBI taxonomy): domain Eukaryota; kingdom Metazoa; phylum Chordata; class Aves; order Cuculiformes; family Cuculidae; genus Phaenicophaeus; species Phaenicophaeus curvirostris. The sequence continues at coordinate 65,546,542 of NC_091392.1, read as the reverse complement.
TCTTCCATTCTTCGTTAAGTCTTCTCAAGATTTTAATGTCTCTGTAAATTCATACAGGCTGCCAGACAAGAATTTGATTATGACACAAAGATTTATAGTTATGATTAGGTTTATATATGGCAAGTATGGGACAGTTCACCCAACGGTTTTGAAACTGGAATGCATGAGGAAATTAGGACAGGAAAAAGAACATTTTTCAGTTTAAGAGAAATAAAGTTAATTGTCAAGATACACTCACAGATGACTATACAATACAACTTAAAAAAAGTGTTGTGCAATTACAAAACAGGGTAGGACAGCAAGATGTCAAGATTGGAGCTGGCTACAAGTCATGAGTGAACAGTGATCAAAAAGAAACAAATCTTCTGCAGGAAAATAAATAAGCAGACACAACAGATGGAAGAGATCCAGAAACTGAGTAGCTGAACAGATCTATAGGCCCACAAAGGGGAATGAGAGGGGGACACTGAGGAGTTGCTAAGAAAGAAAGAAGGGAAGAAGAAAGAAGAAAGGGTGGAAGGAAGAGGTGCCAAAACCATTTCTCCATTCCTAATTTGTACAGGGTATCCTTCAGTCCCTAGAAGTGACTCAATGGGTTAAAAAGCAAAAGTAAAAAAGAACAGATGGTAAGGTAAATCAGCGAGCTGGCATCAAGGAAGTGGAAGAAACACCTACTTTTGACAAGTTTCTACTCTAGGGCAAGTAACACTTCTCTAAGAAACTTCTTTCCAGCATTCATTTTTAACAAGTAATTAAAAGCAGGACAAATGCAGTGGGTTACAATTGTTTAGGACCTAGATTCTGTTCCAGGAATTTATCCATAGCTTGCAGGGAGTACACAAAATCTACATGAGAATAGCAGGACTGCTCACAATATATTTAATTTAAGCGTACAAGGTGGCCTGAATCTTCATTAGAAAATGTTAGGGTCCACTAAAAGACTAAGGAACATTTCTTCAGAGAAATAAAGAATGAATTGACTTTTGGCTATATACCGTTCAGTAGTCAGTGCCCATCTTTACAACTGAGAATCAACATGCTCGCTACTATATTTGTCCTGCATTCCAAATGGCATAAATTAATGTTTGCACCACCACTGCTACAGAATCTTCTCTCATTCTGACTCCACAGCTGGAAGAAGAGTGTAACAGAAAACCATTATAGTGACAGTTCATGCTTTTTTCATCTTTTACATACGAAAAAGACCTAGTTATAGTATAAAAGTTGCAAAATCAAACACTCTTCAATAGACTCTAGACAAAAAAAAAACCCTATGAAACTATAATGGGTTAGCAACCGTCTAAACACAAAATTCTTCTGAAATAAAAGCAAGCTGGTATGACAGTAAAAGCAGAATTTGGGCCATTGATCTTAGTGAACCACCAATATAATGTTTTAAAATTTGAATTTAAAATTCTTTCCAATATTTTTAAGTTATTTTAGTGGATTCATGGCAGAATACAAAACAAATGGGAACCCAGATCATAACTTTCAAGTATGAATATTTCTCTCATCTCTTCGCTAAGGTCAGTTTATCTTACTACTACCGCTTGTTTTCTCAGTACCTTGTTTTTCATGAATTTGGAATGACTACGGTACACCTCCATTTGCTTCATTTCCTCTTCACGTTCCTCTGTGCTCAGAGCTCCATTTGACTTCAACATCTGAATCTCTTCTTCCAAATCCCGGAGGCCACGCTCCATGGAAGAAATTTTTGAATCCTGAAAATTATTAGAAGAGACAGATAAAGATACACAGTTAGATAATTTGTTAACATACCACTGGAGGTAATAAAAAAGGAAATAATTTGTTGGACACGTACCTGCCCTTAGAATCATAGAATCACCAGGTTGGAAGAGACCCACTGGATCATTGAGTCCAAGCATTCCCACCAATCTCTAAACCCCTCAGTACCTCATACTCCTGAGGTTCCTACAGAAATCAGTCTACAACTCTCTGTATAGTATATGGTTTAGTGCTCAAGTACTCATTTTCCAGTTTTTCATAACTTTCAAGGAAAGCAAGAGTTTAGAACTGAAATTAAATATGGCTATGGCTACGAACACAGTATATGATGAATAAAAAAGGATCATGAAAAAAGGTTGTCTTGTAATGCGAAGCCAGCATAAAACAGAGAAATTTAATTCTAATTGATTGAACAGCAAAATGTGGCTGCAAGAATAGCAAAAAATGGGTTTGTGCTACTAGTAATTTGAGTAGGTCACAAACAGAGAAATAAAAAGCATCAAAAGCTTCATAAGCAAGGAAAAGATGCAACAATCTAGTTTGGAGTACACAATCTAGCATAGAGTGGATCAAGCAGTTATGGATCCTTTGAGTATTCTGGCTCATATATACCACATATAAAACATTTCCACAGTTCAAAAAATATACATCTTGAGAAATAAAAGAGTCAATTTACAATTATCCTCATAGTTTTACAGGATGATCAGATCTACTTGGTTTACTGTTTCTTTAGAAGTCTTATGTGTTAGGATTAGTAAGAACAGACTCATACAGCACACTGAGCTTCATGCACAGTCATGAACATGGATATGTATTTCTGAACTAAAATCTCTTAAAGCAGTCATTCTTTTTAATCTCTTTACTTCAAAATATTTCACCTGTCCTGAGACACAGGTAGGATTTGAAACTATTCTCCACTCTTTCACAGACCAATCCTTCATGATTTTTTTTTGTCTGACAATTAAAGAACAGATGAACAACACATGAAAGGTTTTCATTTATACGTTTTAATTCATGAGATAAGATTTTTATAAGGGATCATTATGAAGATCTAGTCAGATCTCCTGCTTTACTTTTGATGATTAAGGTAAAATTGGTAAAGGAGACTCTTGCAACAAAAGATTAGAGCTGTAATAAGGTGAAGTGATATGTTGCAATGTTGTTTCAGTACTCACATCACTTCCTGGAAGTAACAGTGTTTCTCTTTTAATAGTAAAGGCAGCTTATTGTTACCAGACGTTCAATTAGTTTTCATTACTATTGACCACAAAGATGAATAATAAAAGAAAAGACAGTAAATGAAAGGCTCCAGAGTACAAAGATGGGAAATGACTATGGAAAACATTGAGATGGAAGGGGAAGAGTTGCAATGGAAAAAAGAATACAGAAAATAAAAGGAAAAGGGACAGAAGAAGAAGGAAGAAAGGGAAGATACGAAAATGAAACAGAATAGTTTGCAAAGTCAGTTTCAAAATTTTTACTGCATTTGTCCAAATGCTGTGTGATGCACTTTATGGACCATAAAATATGAAATACAATTGCATAAAGCTGTGTAAACCACACATTCCACTTGTGGCTCTTGGCAAATTACCATTTTTCCATTAGATACCTTAGTTAATGTTTTAAGAATTCAATCACAAATTCACCCAGAAAAGTTAGGTTTACAATGTCATACCAACCCATTCTTTAAGCACTTTTGAGTTTGAAAATTGCTAACTTTGTTGACACACAGAATGCAAAGCAGTATTTTGAATATTCAGATTATAAATTAAATTAACTCGTATAATCTTAAAAATGTTCCTAAACCATCATTCCCATCCTTGTAATACAATAGAATCTTGGTTAACTGAAAGAAATCTGTATATGCCGCTGCAGGAAGACAGAAGGCAAGCTGCTATTATGTCATGAAGCAGTTCTATCTCTTCACTGTTCAATAAATAATAAAATAGGATGAAATAAATTTAATTAGTTTAAATTAGAAGACCAACAGAAGTATATGGTATTTGCTAGAGTCATCTTTAATATGAAACCCCAATTTCCAGAAAATAAACTCTACTACTGACCAAATGCAATCATTTACCTTCATTTCAATAACAGTTTGCAGAGCCTTTGTCTTGGCTGTGTCAGGAGCATTTTCAAATCGACGATGGATCTCCTGTACCAGCAGAAAAGAAAACAACAGTTAGCATGATGGCATTTTGTCCCACTCACCAAATACAAACAAAACTACTAAAAGCTCTCATTTCTTCATACTGTTTTCTGATGTTACCAGTTCATACATTTTATCATTTTTCATATCAAAGAAAGCAAAGGTGAAAGATCATTCAAGAGAATCACAGCCTCAGTTAAAAAAGGCACAACAAAAACAGCATCATTGACTACCTACTTACTCAAAATACACTTTTGAAATGACAGCTGAGCCTACTAGAAATCCCTGCCACCTGCCTTCTAAACTAGTTTAAACTATTTCTAGTTCCTCATGGATTACATGAATGCAATTTATTTGGCTAGATTCTTATTGAAAAAGTAATGTCATGTTTTCTGTTTCAACAAGCTATAGGGCCCAGGTGTGTTGATAACTTCCAACTTTTTACCCCAGAGCAGCAGCATTTAATTATGCATGTTGAAAACCTTTCTCCACTGAGCCTTAAAAGCAGCCAGAAGTACATGACTAGATAACACACTGCTCTAGAAACTCAGATTACATAGAGAGGAGATGGGAGCCCATGTGATATTTCTGCTGATGGGAATTCACATAACTTGCATGATGCAGATTGCTCTCTAAGGGATAATACGATAGAAAGCTGAAAAAACTTGTTCTACCATATGAAGTACTTAGAAGTTTCAAATCAACAAGTGGGAATACAGGAGAAACAATAAAGCATCTATTCCACTTTGTAATTTGTATTGGGTTTGCACAGCCAGGTTTTGATAGCAGGGGGTACTACAGGGGTGGCTTCTGCGAGAAGCTGCTAGACGCTTCCCCTATTCCCCACAAAGCCAACGCCAGCCAGCTCCGAGGACCCACTGCTGGCCGAGGCTGAGCCCATCAGTGACAGTGGTAGAGCCTCTGGGATAGCGTATTTAAAAAGAGGTAAAAAGTTGCTATGAAGCAGCAATTGCAGCCAGTGAGAATATGTGAGACAAACAACTTTGCAGACACCAAGGTCAGCGAAGAAGGAGGGGGAGGAGGTGTTCCAGCTGCTGGAGCAGAGATTCCCCTGCAGCCAGCAGTGAAGACCATGGTGAGTCAGGCTGTCCCCCTGCAGCTCATAGAGGTTAACAGGGGAGCAGATATCCACTTGCACCCATGCTGGAGCAGGTGGATGCCCGAAGGAGCCTGTGATCCCATGGGAAGCTCTATGCCAGAGCAGGCTCCTGGCAGGACGCATGGAGAAAGAAGCCTATGCTGGAGCAGATTTGCTGCCAGGACTTGTGACCCCATGGGGGGACCTACACAGGATCAGTCTGTTCCTGAAGGACTGCACCCCATGGAAAAGATGAATGTTGGAGCAGTTTGTGAAGAACTATAGCCCATGGTAAGAACACAAGTTGGAAAAGTTCATGGAGGAGTGTCTCCCATTGGAGAGACCCCATGCTAGAGCAGCAGAGACAACGTGTGATGAACTGACCACAAACCCTACTGCCCATCCCCCTGTCCTGCTGCAGGGGGGGAGGAGGTAGAGAATTAGGGAATGACATTGAGCCTGGGGAGAACAGAGGGGTAGAAGGAAGGTGCTTTAAAATTTAGTTTTTACTTCTCATTATCCTGCTCTGATTTGATTGGTACTAAATTAAATTCACCTTCCCCAAGTCGAGATTGTTTTGCCCCCAACAGTAATTCATGAATGATCTCTCCCTGCCCTTAACTCGATATACAAGCCTTTCATTGTATTTTCTCTCCCCTGTCCAGCTGAGGAAGGGGAGTGACAGAGTGGTGGGCACTTGTCATCCAACCAGGGTCAACCCACCACATCATTATTTGTCTTAAAATAATATTGTCCTTATACCACATAGTAATGTTAAATAGAATGTTATTATTATATGACATAAAAATACTGTGATGCCCATGGAACATGAACTGTGACATCAGTTAACCTAAGAATAAACTGTATACAAGTCCATACAGACAGCCTAGCCACCCACTCTGCTCAAGCACCTGAAAGATAAATCCAAATCCCATCCACAAACTTGTATTTTAATAGACACGGCAAAGAAATAACATTTTCTATGGTAGTCATACATGCATCTTGCTCCATATGATTAACTATTTGAATGAGAAAGGTAGAGTTGTATAGTGCTTTTCAAAATACTGAAAACACTACTTATCTTCTAAGACTGTTAAGTGCTCTTACATGTCTCCAAAATGAGCAAGATAGAAATATGCAGTGATATGACAAGGCTCACAAGAAGACTTTTGCATAGATTTGCCACAAGGATATTTGCATAAGTTGACGCCTGGTCATGGTAATGACAAGAAAATCCTGTAGAAGGTTTGCCTGTCTTTAAGTGCTATACTTGTGAATTTCCTGAGAAACTGTTTTTACAAGCATGTTAGCAGTGCAGGGTGATATTTTCTGAAAAAAATACCACCTGAAAAAAATAAACCAGAAAACCTTTCTAAATATATTTGTTTCTCCCCTAGTGAACTTGAGAGCCTCTGGGTCACTTATCACTAACACTGTACAGACTAGAGTGGAACAATACTACTATTATTCTTCTACTTGCCTGTACCTGCATTCACACAATGGATTTACTCAAATCTACACAGCCTAGGCCAGACTTTTCTTTTGGCCAAGATGTCCTCTATCTGCCTGTAATGTACATGTCTAAAAAAAGGGCAGCATGCGTTCCTCTTTGCCATTCCCGACAACTGACGGCTAAAGCACAGCATAATCAGTAATTCTCATCACCAGCCTTCCAGAAGCTGGACCAACACTCTCATGTCACTTCTACTACCTACTTCATCCACAGCATTTTTCTTGAGACATATCAATGAAACTATTTTTCCAGTCTGTCTCCACCACTCACCATTCCTGTTGCTACCTCTTCAGAGGCAGTACTTCAAATATTCATTTGGTTATGCTGTTATATACAATGTTAGAAAAGAAGCTCATCATGAGGTTGAATTTGCTTTAAAAATGTATGTTCTTTTATAATTTCATTTCTTTCTTTAAAAAACAACCAAAACCACAAAGTGCAATTAAAACCACATCTGTTTTCTCTTCTTCTCTTAACTGGCCTATCCATGTCTTTATATACTCAAATATGATGTTTGGTGCAGGATCTTTGCATCATTCAGTAATCTGGATAGTTTCGCTTCACTAAAAAATGTTTATGTTTTCCAACATTTAATCTAGGCCTTACTAAGTGAATGTTACACCTTTTGTACTTAAAGTTTAGTTTCCCGGATGGGTTTTCTGTCAACCTTTCCTGTCTAAATCTTTGGAAGATTTTAGCAACCCAATTCCAATTAATTACAATGAAATGCAAATGTTACAACTAAAGGAAAATTCCATAACCACCCATCAGTTCAGTATTAACTATCATTGTTAACTTCAGAAGTTATTTAATAGATCTGTAAGATCAACTAGATCTATAATTGTGTAGAGGGACAACTCATACCTGACTAATCTGATTTTCTTCTGCAATGAAGCAACAGTGTGGGTGAGTGGTGAGCAGTAGGTATTGAATGCCTTGACTCATGGCTTCCAATAATCCTTGCAGCCAAATTGGAGAGATAGAGACTGTGTAAGTGGTTAACAAGGTGGGTAAAAAATAAGCTGGACTGTCAGGCTCAAAGCCTGGTGATCAGCTGTAAGAAGTCCAATGGGTAGCTGCTTCCTACTGACAACCCTCAGAGGCTGACATTGCAGCTGATGCTGTTCAGTGTCTGTATTAATGACCTGAATGACTGGATAGACCACACTTTAAATAACTTTGAAGGTTATGTTACATTTGAGGAAGACATGAATTGAGAGCAAGCAGCGTGCCCTTGCTGTAAAGAATATAAAAACTCAACTACATCCTGGGCTGTATTAACAAGAACGTCCAAGGAAGAGAAGGGAAGCAGTTATTTCTTTGCAGCTTTTGAGAGACCACAGCTGCAGTATTGTGCCTAATTTTGGGCTCCCAGCACAAGTACTACATTGAAAAGCTTAAGACAGTCCAATAGACAGCCACCAAGATGGTTGGAGTTTGAGTGCAGAACGTAAGAGGAGAGCATAAGAAAACTGAGTTTGTTCAGCTGGAAAGAAAAAGCCTTTGGGGGAACCTTGATGCTGTCTAGAACCATCTAATCAGAAATTGTAGAGAGGATGGAGACAAAATTCTTTTCAGAACTGCAGAATAGAAGGATGATAGACAACAGGCAAAAGTTGCAATGCAGAAAATTCTGAATTGTTAGTACAAAAAATATTTTACCAGGAGAACAGCCAAACACCAGACCAGGTGCCCATCACTTGAAATTGCTGAATTGATCAGGAAGTTACAGGTCTCTCTGCAAGAGACCTATCATCCTGCATGACTCATTTACATAAATCTTTACTAACTGGGAGAAGAAGGTGACTGGATACTATTATAATTGTTTAGTTTCAGAATATTTATGACTGTTTTTCAGCAAGTGCTTGACACCAGTAATTTCAACTTCTATTTCAGCAACATAAACAACTGAGCGGAAATAAGAATGTATAATAAGAGTCTTGTATAATGTACCTAATTATTACATGAGTTTTGCTACTAAAAATACATAGTTATACAAGTTTGGAACCAATAGTCATGGTAGCTCCTTCAGAAATTATTACTGTGTTTTTCCATTTGTCATTTTTGGAATTTGCAAACACAATCAACATAATTCCCTGAAAAATAAATTGTTCATATTAATAAAGAGCATAACTTCGAAAGATGCGCTGAAAATTGCACATACATCAATAACTGAGGATGCCAGTTGCTTTGATGCTCAGTTACTCCTACCTAAAGAAACTCACCTCTGTTTTACAATTTTATGAATACAGATGGTAATTTCAAAACTTTGCTAAAGAAACAAAAGCAAAATCCCACTTCAGCATTACAGTAAAAGCAAGATAGAAATCAGAGATCAATTCAAACTATTCTGTTACTTTTAAGAAGCAAGCAATTGTGTTGAAATCTGACTACAGAAGTGTGAATTCAAAAGCTAAAGAAAAGATAATTAAAAATTTACATCTCAATCATTCAGGACTTTGTTCAATATGTGCTATTACTTCTTCTTTTTTCCTGCCTTCTTTAAGGTGCAAAAGCATCTATTTCCTACTTAAATTAGCCCCAAACTTGTTGACGGTATTTTCTTTTTTTTTTCCTCTAATGTGAAGTTCCATGCTTGTGGAAACAAAATTCCAGAAATTTCACCTCTGCTGAGGAGAAGAGCAGGATAACATTAACATCTTCAGGCAAAGTATACCTAAGCTGTAATTTGCAAACAAATCTTCTAATATAGCAAAATATCAAAAGATTACAGTTCATGTATTTTAAACCTGATAGATCTATACATTCCTAAACTCTTTACAATAGTTCTTAAAATTTCATGTGAGAGGAATAGAGGTGTTAAAAATGAACTAGTTAGAATTTGCCTTATGTGAAAAAAAAATCTTTCAAGACTAAGTAGCTCATTCATATAGAAAAAAATTGTTTGAGATAACTTAATTACAACAGTAAAATAAATTAAATGTCCATAATTTTAGCATCCCATTTTAGAAAAAAAAGTGAATAAACCCATTGAAATTTTATGATTATTTCACTTTGATGAGTTCAAAACTATAATACAGAGAAAACACCCTGACAGACAACTGCAATTCTGCTTTTTTTCTATTCACTTAATTCCTAGACATATTTAAATTATTACTTAAAAATCAGAAATTTGCTATACAAGAATCAGATGTTGTTCATGATTTCTTTGTAGTCTGGAAAGACATGAAACAACTATGTTATTTTTCCACTGTAAGTTCTTAGCTTTCTAAGAACTACCAATCTTTGAAATGAGGAAAGATGAAAATACTTTTACATACATTTGAACATTTTTAAATGTCATTCTTTTATAAAGTAACACATAAGACATTCCAAACTACAATGGTATTACAAAAAGCAAAATGTATAAAGAATAAATTATGGACCCTCTTAAGCTGCAATAGCCTATTTTCTCAAATTTTGTTCTACAAAAGCTCTGATACTCCTGCTAGACAAATCAAGTTACACCAATAAAGACATAACTATTTAAATTGTCTTGATTTAACTCACTTCTCCCTGCTATCCTCTTCTACAAGGTCACAAGAATGAAGCAGCAGCAGAAAAAGAAGAAACAATTTTTTTAACTCCTCAGAAATATGTCCCCTAGTAGTAAGAGTTCCAGCTACTGAATCTACCCACTCCAGTAAACCAAAATTTTCTGTAAAAGCGTGTCTTCTGTATGATGCAAAATCTTGGACAGGACAGAAGTCTTCTTTGAGATAACTCTAATTGCTCCAATTAAAATTTCTAAATCTTTCTCTAAGCCTGCTGCAGAAAAGGCTAAGAATTTTAACGCATGCATGGAAAAAGAACTTGTCACAGTTAATTAAAATCTGGTCAGATAAGGCAAACAACCTTTGTCTTCATTGAGCCTGGCACATCTACATGGCACATGCACCCTTTCTCACTGACCTCCTTGCTGCTGCTCTTTGGCTATCACAGTATCGAGTTTGATAACCTAAAGGAAAGTCAAATATGTCTGTCATAGCTTAGTGGGTCTGCTTGCTGCTTTGTCAAACATCTACCCTAAGTGGAGACATAACAGGGCATGCAAAGAGATTGTGTTACTTCCTAGAATAAAGTGAGCACTGTTTGATTCAAAATAGCTAGAAAGATGGATCACTTCTTGTAATAAGGCCATAGTAAACAACTGAATATAGTTCACAAACAGGACTTTGTGGGGTTGCCATTTCAACAAACACTGAAGATTAAAAGAAATAATAGCTTTTTCTACCACAGCCTCTTTCCTTGAGTTCATTGTAAATGAATGCCCTTATGAAAGACCCATTTCAATGACTGCCTTACATACAAAACCACCCTTTATTATTTGTTAAACACTACATCCCTAACTCAATTTAGTTTTGCACCCAGTTGTATTAAAATCCACCTTGTTTGAATGAGCCCAATTATTTAAAAAAACAAAACCAAACCTGAACTCTAATTTACTACCAAACAGTTTTTGTGACACAAAGTGCAAAGCTACTGTTGGTTCTTGCCTTGTTCCACGGCACTGTAACATGCAAACCTGGAACCTAAAACTGATTTTGGAAAAGAACCTTCCAGATAAGAGTCTTGTTTCTGTTTCCAAATAAAAGGCTGCAGTCAGCAATCTGTCCCAGACCTGGATTCACAGTTCAGGGAATAACTATCTAATTTTTGTCTATTAGATCAAACAGCTGTTTCATTCCTTCTGCTTAAATATGTGGCCATTCTATGACACTGATATTTCAATGAGCAGCTCACCCCAGCTTCAATACTTGCTTAGCTTCAAAGTTTGAGTAAGCCACGTTCTTTTCCCATGAAAAAGCTATAGCTACAAGATCACAGTTTAACTTAAAGGAAAACCTGGTTTTGACCTCTTGCTGAAGGTATTGACAACATACATTGACAACATACCAGCCACATACAGCCTGTCACAAGTCACCTGCAGGACTTGCATATCCTTCATTATAAACATATGGTAAAATTGTTATGAAGGAAGAACTAGCACTGTCCATGACTTTTACTGCATCTTTTCAGGAAAAGCCAATGATTAGGGCCACGCATATTATCAAGACTGAAGATAACGTGATGAAAGACGTGATGAGATTGACAGCTTCATAGTTGTATGAGGTAGATACCAATAAGCATATTGGCCAATGAAAAGAAAAGAATACATTTGTGAACTTCCTCACATACATCCTCCTAGTTTCTTCTTAGATATTAAATGATATCCCTACCTGAGCAGGAGAAATACAGTTGATATGTCAATATATCTTGGAGAACCCCATTAGTATATGCCGCAGCACTGCTGTGAACAAAGATGTATTTGGCTTGCAGAGTATGTATGGCAATAAGCACCTCAGAGACACACGCGTCATCTGGTTAACTACTGTAGTAAAGTCTGTGCTGATACTCCCCTGCGAAGGAGTAAGAAAATGGGACAATGCTGCCAAAGTTGTTTGGCAAATATCTGACAATAAAGCACAATAAGCAGCTTCTTTTTGTCGTCATGCCCTCTAGGTAGAACCAATACAGATAGTTCTGCTTTTATCCTTTCTTCTAGGCAGATGAGAAATATGGCTTAAGCTTTTTTCTCCAAAAACTCTTTACTGACTGTGATGCCAGAAGTGTATGATTTCAGTTTGTTTATCACATGCATATTCCCAAAGACAGATAACAATGAACAAACCAAGAAAGAAAGGCTTAACCAAGTTGGTGTAATGATGCTAGACTGTCCTTAAGAATCATAGTTTCCCCACAGACCACCAGGTGTGGCCACAATCACACCATATTCTGCACTGATATTTCATGTAACTATTACTCCGTGTAGCTGAGAAAAACTTATTTCTTCTTAGTACATTTAGCATTTTGGGGAGGGGAGTGGATGCAGCAGGGAAGTTGTCAAAAAGAGCACAGCAAGCTTTGTTATCTTTCAGAGCCATGTGCTGTCACTGCAATCACTGATAACTCTGCAACAGGTGACTCTGGAACAGTGAGGTGGCAGTTAACGTAACTTGGGAGCTTTTTCTGGAAACTGTAGTCCAGCTGCTGGATTTTGTCAAGTATTTCATGCTGGTATGATAATAATTTTGTTTCTGAAAGCTAAGTCTAGAATACCAACAATAATATGAATAATTTTCATTATGACTTAAAGGGCATTCAAAATAGCAGCCATCTTTTTATAAGCTATGAAGCTTGTTTTCTAGGGGAGAGGAATGTGATGCAGTTGCAGTGTCATCTGCTGAAGTCAGGGCATCCAAACCCACATCTGTGTTCAGATGTTTGATGAGACATTTAATTTTTAATAAGTTTGTGTTAATGAGTGACTGCATTCTGTTTCAGTAAGTTGCCAAATACATCCTACACTGGTCACAGGACCTTTCCTATGGACTTGCATGGAAAGATTTCTTGAGTTCCCCAGGGTCCAGGACATTCAAGGAGAGCCCAAGAGTGTCAAAATCCTTATGGAGATACCTCTCACTATCTCAAGGAGAATCCATTTCGTAACCTGGCTATAGGAGACTTAAGACAGTGCTCTGAGAGACGATCAAACATACACAATATCTTCTATATAAAGAATAATTAACCAGCATCAGACTCTTCAGCTGGCAACAAGAGAACTTGGAAGAGGTATGACCAATCTAAAACTGGGAGTGGCACAGAGTCTTGGTTGCGATCATTCACTGTGTCTTCAGGTGCAAGAGTAAGAAGCTGTCAATGAAGTTACTGGGAGGCTGGTTCAAACTCCAAAGAAATGAGGCAGGCTTTTCCTGCAACAAAGAGTAGGCCTGTAGAACCACCTATCAAATGGTGCTACAACTACAAAAGTTTACATGGGGTCAAGAAGACACTGACCGTGTGCTTGGATGGCAGATCCATGGAAGATATTAAACTGACAAGTCACAAAAAGTTCAAGAAAACACTGATCTGTAAATAGTTGGGAAGACCGGACAGAGAAGTATTGTGTCTGCCGCCTTCTTAACCTTTCTTGGGTGTCTGTGTGTGGCCATTATGTGAAACAGAATGCTGGACTAAAGGGATTGTTGGCCTGAATCAGTACAGCTAGTCCTGATACAAGTCTGGGCTGGGAAATTCCTTTCCTTAGGAAATTAGTGCAATCTTTAGTATAATCACAGCAATAGCCATAGCTGAAGCAGTCAATGAATTCACATTTGATTGTCAAGGTAAGACTGCTGGCCACTGCATCTGCACTGTCTGTCTGAGAAACCATCTGATGACCTTGAGTTTCAGTATCACACTTTGAATTATGTGTAGGCTTCAAACTCAAAGGAAAAAGGTATCCTTCCATTTTCTTAGGATGTAGATCTTTATTATTATTCCCAGCAAAGATTTTTACCAGGAGTCTAACACACTTATAAAGTCAGAAACAGTACTGGTGGATTCTGACATCTCAGAACTTGCTTCAGCTAAGATGGTCAAAATTGCTATTAAAGTTTTTCTCAGCTTTGCCAAGTGTTAGAACGTGACTACAAACACTGACCTCCCAGGCACATGTAAAACCCTCTGAGATACTAATGCTGCCTTTAACAGCAGTATTTAACAAAGAGTTTAGCATGCCTTTCCAGATATTGGGAATGCTAGATACAGAACCATCAAGAAAGTAGACTGATTTCCTCAAGGCAGCTCAAAAATTCCATAGCTAGTATCTGGGGTAGCAAAGGGCTAAATTAACAAAAAACCTATGGAAATACTGATAAAGACCTAACAGAAGATTAGCTGAGGAGGGTGATGCAGACACACTTAAGAGGTTCTGAACAAAGTCAACTTTCAATTGTGGAACAGTGATAGCAACTCTGAACTAGATCCTGCAAAGCAGAGTAATTTGGTGCTCAGGAAGTCAGATGGAGTCAGCCACAATTCAGCAACATCCTCCAATTTTCTGCAGCCTCCTGGAGCCTCAGGCACAAGATCTGAATTTCACGCAGAGAAGCCTGAGTTCAGTTAGCTTAGTCTAGCTCAGAGACAACACAGAGGTATGAACAAAACCCTTCCTGATGGAGATAATTTGGCATCTCTGCACATGGCACCATATTTCCAAGGCTACTAGGATGCTCAGCTCCAAGGCTGGATCCTACATCATATCAATGGCTTGAACTACAAATCACAGTATACTCAGCTTACCCTTCCTGATGCATTACAGCTGGGTGAGCAGCAAGGCATAACTAATTTTGAAATGTTAGATAAACAGCAGTTGCGCTTTCAAAGTCAGTAAGTCATCTCTACCTTCTCCAGGAAATCTTCTGTTATAAAGCCTAGGATTTAAATAATTGATGACTTCCAGATATGTGCGAATGAAATAAAAACTCTTATCTCTCAACATCAATTCATCAGTAGCAGAAACAAACATAACCACGTTCCTAAAAAATTACAGCTCCTGCCAGCTTTTCATTTACGTTACTGGACTTAAAGCAGAAACAAATGGAAACCATTTGGGGCTTTTCCTGAAATAGATACAAGAACTGGAACAGAATTATCATTGGTTGCTAAATAAAGGTAAAACTGTAGTGTAGAAACTCTGGAATCATATTATCTTCACTCCAGACACTCAAGAGATTACTGCTCTATAAAAAAAAAATCTGGCCTAAATCTGGCTTAGAAATGCAACGGGCTCTAGCTTTCTTATATAAATGCTTGCAAGAGCACAATTACAATGGGTCAGGGCATGAAAAACATATGAATAAGAGGTATTAAGAAGTATTTATTTGCTGCAAATGCTCATCTCAAAAACCTCTGTGCCAGACCTTGCTTCCCTGGCTTCTTAGAGAGGGGGCTTAAATCTTGTGCATGCGTCAGGCTTTCAAAAAAAACACTGAACCACAAAGTAGACATTCCACACTCAAACCAAGTCATTAGTTTCACAAACACATATTATACATATATGAACAGTTATCAACTCATGCATTCAATCTACAGACGTGTGTACAATAATGTTTACAGAAAATCTTACCATTAGTGAATTCATGAATATACAGGCTTAGCAGTGCATGCATGCAACACATGCTGAATTACCAGCCTTTTCGTATTAGGTTACATTAGGAGGCTGGTTGACAAGAGGAAAATGCATTTAACAATATCAAGAAATTTAATGACACTGGCAATACAACACTTATTTTCCTTTATTTTTCTAAGATACTTACATTACATACAGCCTAAGTTTGATTATAATTAGTTTAGGATGATTAATAGTGAACGATGCCTGACATAATACTTATCTAAGGTACAATACAGATATAACAATGGTTTTTCTTTTCTGTTTTCAGAGGGATGGGTGGGAGTGTCTACTATGTGTGCAGTGGTATCCCTTTAAGTAATCTTTTTTTTCGGCTGTGCATCCAGGGCAGCTAATAGTTTTATCAAATACACTTCACAGCAAGATGACTGTTTCTATGGAAACCATAGAGCAATCATCCATTACTCCTACAAAGATTTCTCTCAGCTCTCTCCTAAATCCAGGTAGCTACTTTCTCTCAAACTAAAACAGAACGGAAGAAAGAAATTTACATTTTGTGTGACAATTCACCTCCAGAGCTCCACATGGAGACTATGGGGAAAGTGAGGACTAAAGCACAAACCCCCAGAAAGCACACACAAAGGAAGCCATAAAGAAGTTCCAAAACAGGGACAAATCCTGCTAAGTCTGCAGTGTAAAATACAGCTTACAGAGAAGGTAGAAGATTCTTTCCATACAGCTGTGAAATGAAGACAAGACAGAGAAAAGCTTACAATTGGAAATGAACCCAGAGCTCAGTTACTTACCTCTCTCAGCATGTTGTTTTCTTTTTCCTTCTGTTCGAGAAGGCTCTCCAAGTGGTGCACATGCATCTCTGCCTCAGCCAACCGTCTTGTTCGCTCATGATCTTCCTCAGTGGCTTTTGCCGACAGACCTTTACTCTGCAGCATCTCTAGCAACTTTTTGATGGACTCATCACGTGCATTTAAGGTTTGTTTCTGTGTTTCAATACGCAGTTCCATCTCTTCTAAGGTTTTACGTAGCAGGAAGAGTTCCTTGGCCTGGCGTTCATGCTCTGCATGAAGCCGTTGGAAGTTTTCCTCTGTCAGCTCTGCCACAAAAGGCTCACTGGTTCTACTGCTGCTGTCCTGCTGGAAAAGCTGGTTCAGGTCCCGTTGGATCCGAAGTTCATCTTGAAGAGCCTGGATGGTCATCTGCATATGCTAAAAGAATAAATAAGTAAAATCAGTGGGTTCCCTCCACTGGTGAAATAAAGAGAACAGTACCAGCTACATCAGCCTACCTGAACTACCAACCAAGAGGAAACCACAACACCGACAGACCAACATTGTTTTTTGAAAGCAGAATTGATGTGGAACTGGGTTATACTGCAGAAATTTTGAGTCCCTCCTTCTATGCCTGGTAACACTGGAAACCTCTTAGTCAAGTGATTCTTTCAATTCCACCAACTGGAGTGAGTCACTATTTTGAATGGGAAAGTGTCAGTAGGCATTTGTAAATAAGCTTAGAACTTAAAATATTTTTTTTCCCAAATGCCTGACTACCTTTTAGAAGAATCCTGCATAAGAAGTCCTAGACTAGGATTACTATCTTGACAAAGCAGTGGGACACATGACTATAAGAATTTACATACCATCTAATAAAACACACTGTCTAATAAAGCCATGAAGGCTCTCAAAGTGTTCAGTACTAACTCTAGATGTAGCACAGATTTCCCAGTTGACCTACAGAAAAAACTTCAGCATGCCAGGAAGAAGTACAACTACAGGAAACTGGATATATGATGACTGGGGAGAAGGGTCACATCATACAATTTTATGCATGAGGACTTCGATACAGAACAGAAATTACCAGCTTACAAACAGGAATATGAAGTCAATCAAATGATCAGCAGTAATTTGTGGTTGTGCAAGATATTAAATCCTCTCTCAATGACTGTGAATCCAGTGGGTGGATACAGTGGGATACCATAGGAGAAGCACATTTTGCTTAGAAAGAAGTCCTCACATCATATTTAGACAAATATTCATTTTCTTCTCTGCAAGACAGAAGTATTCAGATGATAATGGAGAAGTACTAACACAGTGAACAAAGATCTGATGAGATACAAGCTGAGTGATACATCTCTACTCCCTTAAGAGTAGCAGACATGGTTACAATTCAATCTGAATGTGAACAAGTCAGATGGTCTAATCTCTGTGATCTACCTTTATATTTTAAAAATTAGTGTTTCCAATGATGCTGGTTTTAGTATTCACTAGGACTGAAGTACTAGATAGTTAGCATCAGTTATAATCTATTAGCAAGCTTGGCACAGGAGACACACTGTGAAGGTCTATAATATAAAGATGGTGCCAAATTAATGTTCGACATTAATCCAAGTTATTTCACTTGGGTATCTGTGAAAAAGAGGAGATGTAAAAAGATTTGTGTTTAAGTAGTTCTTCAAGAACATGTTTATCACAATTCCTATGTAAGATTCCTTCAAGATATTCAAAACCTGTCGGGAAATGGTCCTGGGTGGCCCTGTTGGAGCAGGGAGGTTGGACCAGCTGACCTCCAAGGGCCTCTTCCAACCTCTAACATCCCGTGATTCTATGAAGACAACAGACAGATGATGGCATTTACAGGACAGTAACCTACCTTTAATCTGTTACAGTTAGTTTGGTTGTATAGAATGGTGCATAAAGGCAGTCCAATCCCATTTTCTTTACAAGGGTCAGTACTTTAGACCAAGTACTTCCCCTCCTTTTGTGTTCTGGCCTAACAAGAGCTTTTAAGACTAAAGGTGCTGTTTCACAATCAGCTCACTTAAATCCACACTATCACTAAAGGAGCAGTCTAGCTCTCTGTCCTTCCTTAGGTGGTGAGCACTGACAGCTGGATCAAAATTTCACCTGGCTGAAAACAAAATGCCTTTCCAGCCAGATCTCTGATCTAGTTGACAACACAGCTACACCAATGTTGATTCTGGTGCAAAGCAGGGGTGGAAACATGCAGTCAAGAAAATACTGGAAAAGAAAATGGAACTATCATTTATAGCATAAGCATAAAACTAAATCAGCTTAACTGTGTAGCTTAGTGATTGACCTAAAATGCTGTAATTGCCTTTTCTTCTATTTAAACAACACGATACTTGGCAGTTACTAATTCTGTTAATCTAGAACTATACTTTAAGCTATACAACCTGTGTGATAACAGTTATATAATCTGTGTCATAACACAGCACTAGTATATTAGGTGAGGGGATAATGAATTACTCTGTTTAAAATTATAAAGTTTTTATATAGTGGTTGATTCTCAGCTTTATTATCAAGCCAGCATTTAGCTGTATAAGAGAAGAAAATAAATATCTAATGGGAATCAATATAGATTTCAAAAATGTTTTTAGAAATCACTTTTTTCCTCTTTTTTTTTTTAATTAAAAATTTCAGTTTTCATTTATTGTCATTTCTCTCGGCCACTGTCAAAGTGAGAATGTCAGATAACATCCAGGTCTTAAAACCGAGACAGTAGCACAAACACGCTAGCATGCAGGTAGGCAATCAAAACTACTATATCTGTTCCATTAATCTATGTTGACCAAGCTGTAAGAAAAAAACCTACCACATTCATGAAAAAGTTTGCCTCATCTGTACCTATACAACACCAGTAAGTCAGCAGAACAACTGCAGTAGTGAGATTACCCTTAAATATTTTAAACTTAAACAATAAGCTCACTAGACATAACTTTACAATTCCACACGAGTTAATTCCATTTATATTTGAGAAGTCCTACTTATCCACAGCCCAGCTGTGTGTTGTTACTCCAGCTAACAAACAAATTCCCACATGCTTCCACCTGCCTCTCCACATACTGCCACTTCAGCACTTCCTTTCTCCCAGGCGAGAAAAGAGCTGCTTCTGAACAACCACATCATCTACTAAATGAAATTACTTCCTCTACTCAGTGTTGTCTCAGAATCAAACTTAGGTTATTTATAAACATCAATGGACTAAATCACCACAACCAAACTCCCATATTTTTACCACTTGATCTGCTGTCAAATTTCATTTCAGGTTGCATAAGCAAAAAACTGTGTCTCAGACTCACAGAAATTATCTCTGCCGAAGCTGGAAAAGCCTCCATGCAACTTTTGGGCCAAAGAACTAAAACCTATTACACAATTCAGAAACATTATGTGAAATTAACTTAAATGTAAGCGAGAAACCCCAGTATTTATTGGTATCCATCAGTCAAGTTAAGTAAGGAAGGACAAGAGAGTTTGGAACATCCAACATAAATGGTCAGCAACTGCCTTGAATTCAGTTTCCCAGGGAAAACAAAGAGGTGGGATGAGAGGGTTAGCACCAGACTTATGAATAACCATCACTATTTTCTTGAACTGCTCAGCTGAGAACAAACTTCATTATGTGCAAGGTAACTGGAAAATAAGTTATTCTATGCTTTTGACACCCACTCCTTTCCAACATGCAAGATAAATGCAAAATGGGTTCTTTTCTCTGCTTTCCAAATAGTTTTTATGATTTTCAGAATAATGGAACAATCCCCTTTATTAGTTGGCATAACAAACAAACTACTTTTTTCAGTTAACATAGCTTGGTTTTTATGTAATTTCAAAGAAAACATCCTTTTCCCTCTGAAGGAGCCAGCAAGTCTTACCAGCTTCTCATCCATTTCTTACACTTCACTTTTAAATCAGAAAGCCAAAAGATTTTCGAAGGTCACACAATACTTGCTACTGATGCTTAATCCTATTTCTAGGACCTGACTAGTGACCTCAATCAAACTTGAAAAACACTGATGAAATTGTCTTATCTAGATATAAACATGTGAAGATACTTTTAATGCCACTGAGCTTGGTTATGTCATATTCTGCTGAATAAGTATCAAAAGCATGATTGCTTTTCTAAAGTTGTTTAATAAGGGTAATGTAAATTAAGTGACAGCAATTACGTTGAACCTGTACTTTGCTTGAAGCTTATTGCTCTTACTTTAGACCTGACAGATTCACTATTTTTTAAGGTAATGAAAGTTGGCCTTTAAGCCTCACTACAAATTACAGCTACACCTGCAAACCTCAGATAGTTTTGTGGGCCCAGTTCTCTAATAAGTCTTTTGCTGTTTATACCCAATGTACTTCCATCTTGACAGAGCTAAGCCCCATCAGGCCCACCTCAAACATAAATCCTAGAAGGGCAAGATGCAAACACAATCTCTTACCAGGTGTTCCTCTGCCTGGATTGCTCCTGTGGGGGCAACTTAAAGTTTGTTAACCAGGTTCTATGCAGGGACAGTTTGCCTTTCATGCAGCCACACAAAATTTACATCTGTAAATCGCAGAATATGATTCAATCTTTGCCACCACCTAGCAGGATTCAAATTCACATTTCCCACACCTTGGCAGATCATTTGGATGAGTTTCCAATGTACGGTACCAATAGAACCAATGATACAGAAGATACAGAAGTTCCTATA
Source organism: Phaenicophaeus curvirostris (assembly GCF_032191515.1). NCBI lineage: Eukaryota > Metazoa > Chordata > Aves > Cuculiformes > Cuculidae > Phaenicophaeus > Phaenicophaeus curvirostris. The sequence continues at coordinate 65,525,582 of NC_091392.1, read as the reverse complement.
GTTGGTTTGCAAAGCAGTCCTCTTGTTGCAGTTTCAGGATAATGCAACGTAACTATTGCTACAATGGTGAGTTTGGGAACCTTCCTGCAGGCAGCTCTTTTCATCTCTCCCTGTTGAAACTTTTCCATTTTGCATGAAATATTTAAAGATTCAGCAGCCCAGACAGAAAATAATAGAGAGCATAACTTCTTATTCTAATTGGTAGAACACATAAGAAATGAAAGACCTGAATAGCAATACTTCCAATTATTTTAAATGTTTACCATCTTACTGTTCCAAAGGAAGTGGGGGATGTGCATTTTAACATACTCAGACAGAAAAAGGAAGTTAATTGGTACTCTAAAGCCAAGACCTGTATTCTAACTCTACACTTTAGATCACAAGGAGGCAGCCTTGCATCTGCTAGCATGATCTTGAAAGAAAGGATTAAATTGTGACACAGTTTTCAAAGAAAGGATTTCCACATACATCTTTGCAAGACAGAGCGTGACCTACCAAGCTACAGTGTTTAAGATTCCAATGTGCATTTCCCTTTTTTTTTTTTCTTTTACTGCTTGATTTAGGCTATTCCCACTGCAGATACTGTTTTTGTAAGAACCATATTCAGATACATAACTCATCGCACCCCACACTTTATTCAAGAAGTCTAAATGTCTAAATTAGGACTGTGAGTTCTGCAACAGAGGTGGGCCAACTAGGCACAGAACATACTGTTCTTAACCTTCTGGATTTAAATTCTAAGCAGGTTACCCATAAGAATTACTTTAATTTTTGGAATTCCAAGAAAAAAATCAGTACATTCAAGAGATGCCTGTCAGCAACCAACAAAAAAAGGAGAAAAGAACCTACTCTTTCCCAGCAACAAGGGAAAACATAACATGCAATTATATGGCACTGTGTCATAGAAATGTGTCACAAGGAGGTGGGAAGCATTGTTACATTCTGCAAAACTCAACAACTTAAAATTCTCCTTTAACACTGGGAGAACGCTGAAGTCTCTCATATTCATAAGCAAGAGAATATTGGGTAGTGGAAAGAACACTAAGAAAAAGAGAGGTCCTACTAAAATACTTTGTGGTGTGTTAGTAAAGCTTCAACCTGGGAAGATAAATATTCAAGCTCTTACTCATCATCTTCACACGTCCCAAAGGAGAATCTAGTCAGCAGACATTAAACTGTTCTTGGTTGGATCTCCAACAAGATATTCTTACAGCAGGAACAGAGGAATGTTGCTTTGTACAAATACCTGAATACTGACTGACTTTGGAATGTAAACCTACATCTCTCACATCCTGGGTTATAGGTGGAAGATGAACTTTGGCTCAAGGTCTTTGTCTGAATTGGCCAAGACACCCCTTAAAATCTCCCACACTGTAATGAGCATCTCTGATCAAGTCTACTTCCTGCTCAGGGGTTGGAGTCATCTAACTCCTCTCTAATTTTTCATCAGAAATTCCACTCCACGGGGTAGATTTTTTTTCTTAACAAAAGTTCTGCTGATATTATCAGATTGAATAAAAGTTGCTTGTAAAAACATTATTGACAAACTTAGCTACGGAAAATTTCCTGGTTACTTCTACTACTGCCAGTACCTCCTGTACTGAATGACAGCTTCATGATATACACATATTTGGCAGTTTCCTCCAAATTTGCTCAGTGATCAAGTCACTCTTCATATAGAAAAAAACAAGTGCTTGGGAAGACACAGGACAGGTTTGCATTTTTTATAACGTATCACATATTTCTGTATTTATTTTTCAGGATCCAATCCAGGGGTAAAGAAAAAAAAACGAGACTGATGTAATTTGTTAATCAACCAAAAACTAGGTTTCTGAAGATGCCAGTTTACATCTTATTCTCATATTCAGCCAACTATTTTTAGAGCTGAGAAAAAGAGACAAGCTCTCAGATATGAAAGCCCTTCCAGGTCTGAAACAGATGTGCTTACAGTACCTACAAACATTGCCTTACTTTCCTCTTTAGATTGTCATCACTACAATGATACTACTCCAGAAAGAAAAGATACAATAATTATGATTTATTTTATTCCAGAAGGACATTTCAGTAAGGTCTACTGTCAAATGTGGATCATCAGAAAGCGACAGAACTTAAAGGTGCTTTTCTTGGCAGCAAATCCACATGCACAATCACAAATTTTGCATTATGATGACTCCATTCATGTTCTTTACAACAAAAGCATTTCAACCATTTGTAAGCAGGTGAACCACATTCAGCTGAAAAGAGATCACAGGCCAAATGCTAGAATAGGATTTGGTCACGACGGGTAATCACTCTCTCCCATTTTCAAAGAGTTAATGTTTTGGCGGCGCTTCTGGGAAATGGATTCTGCTGAATGTACAGTAGAAGCAAAGGCCTGGCTGTCTGAGGGAGTCCCTGCTGACATTCAGCTGCAGCCCACGCAAAGAAATTGAAAAAAGGGCTAATGTCAGGTGTCCAGCAGGGTTGTGATGAAACAGAACTTGCTCATTCCAGAAATGCTACATAGTCCCTGTAAGATGTATCAGGGGTTTCAAATCCTTTATTTAAATGGAAACGAATGGGTGATTTTTATAACATTTAGCATAGATAGAAAATACAGTTATGATTTTAATGGGATTTAATTTGTAAAAGTCAGAGACTTGTATTTTAAGGACAACCGTATATTGCATTATCTTTTAGACAGCAGAAGGGTAAGATGGTAAAAAAGTACTATAGATAAAGAGCTTAAGTTGTCAGTAACACATTTGCAGCCGAACAAGACTCACATAAAATGACTCATTTGCTTTAAGGGGTCAGCGTGCAGTAGCCTAATTACTTCACCCCTGTCTGTACACAAAAAACACCCCAAACCCAAAACCCAGAAGCAACCCATCAGGAATGAATTTAAACTCCAAAAGCAGATCAGAAATAACCCTTTAATAAATCTGTAGCCACAGAAGAAAGAAAAACTGCAATGCAATCACCTCATACTAAGGGTACAGGTACATACACAAAAACATGGCTGCAAGGTAAACAGAATAAATGCAGTACATAAATTATGTGGGAAATGTCCAGATGAAAGATTTTACCTGTGGTAAATATGAAGCAGCTTATATTACAAAGAAAAAAAAGTAAGCTATTTATATTTTCAAGGAATAAACTCTGTAAGAGCAGTTTCTGTAAAATACCTGATGCACAGTAAAAATATAACGTCTGAGAAATTTGTGCACTAGACTGTGTGATAAGAATAAAAATTATAATTAAGCATAGGCAAACTTATTAAGCTTCTGAAAAACATCAATTTATCTATCAGTTTTTGAACTATTCTGATAGTTTTCTGGCTTCCTAAGGGATGAAGCAATTTGATCTCTGAGGTGGGTATTACACATCGTCTAGTAGGCAATAGAAGACAAAGGAAAACTATTTCTGAAGTCATAAAAGCTAGTCCCAGCCACCATGTGTCTATAAATTTCCAAAGGTACACCTACATTTGTAGTTTACAATGCTTCAAAACCTTTTTGTCATTCAATTCTTCCTGGTGTCGACATTTCACACACTTTGAGTGTCAGCATGCCATGATCCTGGAGTGCAGCAACTGGATTCTTTTAAGTGCCTCTCATCTATCTTGAGAACAGGTGTTTTGGGATTAGGGTAAATGTTTAGACTTTCTCATCAGAATTGGTAATTTCCATATTGATTTTACCTTCTCTTTCCCACTAGGCTATTCAAATTGGGTCAGCATTACACTACTTAAATTTCATCTTTTATTTATATACAAATACAAGCTTTGATTATTTGCTCTTAGGCTGTTAAAGAAACAAAGAGACCTTGTATATACGCAGTTCCACACAGTGCAGTAAGATAATTCTTTACTGTTTCTGTATTCCGTGTCTAGCAAGCACAAAGTTCTTCTCTCACAAATTGTATTGATATAAACGGATCCTCATGTAAGACACTGTAAGCCAACACAAACATCAGACTGATCTGTATTCAGACCAGCCATGACAGAACTCATAAAAATTGACATAGACCACTTCTAAACATCGCATCTGTGGAATAGGTGCTTAAGTGCAGGATTTGGCCTTTGTGAACCTCTCATCCCATGAAAGTAATTAGAAACTATCACAGTACTTGAGGGAAGGAGAATTTTAACATTTAGATATGCATAAATGTCTAATGTTTTCCAATTAACAGCACCTATATGAAACATGACTCATTTTGTTAATAGACATGGGGCTTTTCTGCAAAAGCATATCCTTATTAGTCACCTCCAGCAGGGAGGTCAGCAAATATATCTTTCCACTAGCTGATGCAAGGAACCAATCCAAAATAAAAGGTGGTCTGCTGGACAACCTTTGATCTTGTGTTCAGTATTTTCCAAGATAAGAGCAGACATAGCATTGTGCTCTAAAAAGGAAAAATAGCTCATCATTGCTAATGAGAGAATACTATGGCAAAAATCGATGCACAAGAAATCTGTTGACTGTTATCGACAATCACCCTCCCCATGCCAGCCTCCCCTTCTCCCCACACTTAAATCTTATTCTACACTAGCTGGTTTGCAGAGATTACAGTATAAATCTCAGAGCATACGTGCATGGGTCCCACAAGAATATTTTGACCAAAATATTTTGAATCGCATCCGTGTGCATAAACTCTACTCCTCTTACGTAAGGGTATGAAATATGGAGTCAGACTAACCATTAAAGTTTTATGAGTACACCAAGATTGTGACTGCTGAAGGCTCAAGAAACAATTACAATACATAAATTGATAATATTTCAAATAATTAGTTTTAATATAAAATAGTAAGCTTTTCAACTTCTGTTTGCCCACAGGAATATCTGAAACACAGCAAAGTGGCATCCTTCACCTGTAAGCAACAGTGGAAGATTTCATGAGCTACCTGATGCTTGGAGACTTGTTGATGACAACAGCAGTAAGTGTTCTTTCCAAACTTGTGCCTCCATAAATTGTGTTACTGTCCAGATGCGTTATCCAGAGCCCAATATTCAATATCACTCAGGCGAAGAAATGAAATATTTGCCAGCCCCATGAGACTCAACTATAAAACCTGGACAGTGGCTCGCTGACAATTTGAAAACACTGAAATTTACCAGGGTTTTGTTTTGCTGGCTTTTTGAAGACATTTTCTTGAGAAAGAAAAGCATCAGATGATCAGATATGGCCATAAATGTGAGAAGACCAAGGGCAAATACTACAACATGTGACATTCAGAATTTCATAAACAACATATGGCTGTACTGTGATACACGGAAAGTTCTTGCCAGTGGAGTCTTTGCACAACGTTCAACCAAGATAGTGAGATAACCAACAGCAAAAACTAGCTGCTGCCTCTCAGCTGCACAGACCACGTGTAGAATGAGGCTTTGCCAGCCTGCTTATAATCATCTTTGTGCTGACTAGATGGTAACCTTGCAAGGCAAAAGTCACCTTACGGAGATGACTACAGAGTGCAGAGGCCCTGAATGTCCAGCACCTCATCCCACTGTTTCAGAAGAAGATGGGACCAATTTGGCTAAGTCACGGTAATACTTTCATTCTTAGTTTACCTGCTTCTAGTTTCTCCAATGTGCCTTCCTAACTGATTTCTATCCAGTAGTTGTAACCTTGGCATCTTCTCACATTTGTTATATCATCAATTCTTCAGGGAAAGCAAAATAAGTTTTCTGGAAAAGAATTTTTATGTTGTTTTCTTGGTTTGAGTCACAATAAGGAACTAGTGCAGACTTTCATACTCAATTGGCCCAAAAGCCTAAAGGCCTTAAAATGATAGCCGAAACAAGAGCAGTACCTAGGTACATCATCAGCCACTCTAGGGGACTATAATTTGTACATTGTTATATACAGAAAATATCCCTGTCTTTCATCTTTCATTTTCCCTTCTTGAAGTAAGTAGTCTGGGCTTTTTTAGAGTCACCAATGCACAGCAGTCAACCATGACAGCAGTAATCATTTTAAGTCTATCTTACAAGATAAGGGCTTGAAGTTCTCTCAAGCAAGTCAAGTTCTTGCCAAATAGAAGATATGCACCTTTTCTCATTTTCTTTGAAATGCAAGGAGGTAGAAAACAGAAATCCATTTTTAACATAATTTACAATAGCAGCAACTATAAATGAGACTCAACTATGCCTTTTCTAACCTTTTTTCTAGCCTTTTTTCTGGCTTTTTGATATGATACATGTTATCTTCTCAGCTCTCTGCCATGATATATTGGCTGCACTCACACAGGAACAGACTTGAAAATCGTTTTTTTTTCTTGGTACATCAAATCTCTTATGAGTATAGTTTTGAGAAGACAGGCAGATCAAATGCATTACTGGAACTTCAGGATAAATTTAGAACATGGCTGCAGTAATCATTGTCCCTGTGAAAGAACACATAAAAAACCCTCTGATCAAAATGTTCTGGCACTTACCCTCCTACTGAAATGACAGCAGCACCTTTGATGGCAAAGCAAAACACAGTATGTTACACAAAGTTCCAAAGGAGCTTTCTGTGACATTTAAGAGACAAAACAATACCTTCTTAAGGGAGTTCAAGAGATAAACGACAGGAAAGCATGAAGAGAAACTTGAATAGCTCTGGAAATGAGGACGACTAGCACAACCTACCTAAACAGGAGGTATTAACATTTCTGCTAGATGTGTCATGGTAGTTATACATGCTAGGCTCACATGTTGCCTTTGGAAGTATACAAGTAAAGAATTTTCATTATGAAAATCTTTACTGGATCATAGAATGTGATGAAAACATCTAAACAGAAAACTTTTTCCATTCAGAAGAGTGGCTCTTCCCCACAGACTTCTTCCTAGTAGGTACAAGAATTTTCAAAGCAAGAGCCAATTCCCTCTGGCAGCAGCGCTCAGTCACCCAACACTCAAGCCATCAGGACCAGTACGCTGGGTTCTTAGTATGCATCAGAAATGTATCTAATCAGAATGTGAATCAGAGAAGCTAAATGGGCATCTGCAAGAGGACTGGCAGCTAAAATTACTTTTGTCAGTGAAAAGCTTTAATATTGTCCTGTCTAACTTTGCACATCACTAGCAATCAAGAAAACAGAAGAACATAAAGGAGATCTGAGTTCATTGTAATAAACACAAAACTATCTAACACAGAATAGTCTTGCATTACTCATGGATCAAAATGGACAGTTGGTAAAGACTGTATTGGTAAAATTATTTAATGTAAAAGCCTCATCGGACAAATACTGGCTCAATAAATCTTTTCATGAATCATTACTACATGGTCATTCAAGCAGTATGTCATGCTGTTAGGCTTCTTGCAGAGCAATGACTGAACTCCCTTGCTTCCTTATATACCAGACTGAGAATACATAACTGTTCAAGACCTGCAAAACCAGAGATAAAATGGATAGAGATGCTGTACGACAGTCTTTTGGTTCTGGTTCAAGTGCACATTTGCAAACCATTCTGTAACCAAATGTTCAGCATATAAAAATCATTCAGAGAAGCATCTTAATCTGCTGATACATCTGTATGAACAACTGCCATGACAGAAAGGAGAATGGAATTCCCTGTTGTGAGTTCAAGGCACCAATCCACCAACTCTAGCAAGAGCTTAAGCATGGCACAATTGTCTAAACACAGATAGTAATCTCAGACCTACATGTTTTATAGGAGTCTGTTAATGTAGAATTAAAACCAAAATTGAGAAGGGTTTGTGGCATTGAAAATCTGGAAACCTCATTTGTCTAGTGTTATGTATTTTACTTCAGGGAAACAGAACCAAGGTGCTTCTGAGGCCTCAAATTCTCCTCATCTGTTCAGCATGTTCCAGGACGCAGAGAGAATTAGGGAAGAGATGCCCTCTTTCTAATCATCTCAGTGCAAGGCTAAAGGACCACGAGTGATACTTATTTAAATGTAAAGTTTAAGGCATGCTTCAGAACAACTCATTCTGCTTTCCCTAAGAAATAATCCTCTATGCCCCTTCTCTACCCACGCCACTTCTTCATAGCTTTTGCAAACAGTACTCATTAGTCAGGAAACAGACTCCAAGCTAAAAAAAAATTAAATACAGCAGATCTTAGCTTTTTTCACTCAAACGGATGCCTAGATGAGCTCTAACTAAACAGAACACTCGTACACCTAATCAACAGAGAAACCCTGAACATATTACTGCAAACCTGAATATCATAATCCTTGCATTCCTTTTAGATTTCACCTAATATTAACACACATTTTACTCATTATTACACCAGTCTGTTGGTAACACTGCTTTGAGATACTTTGCTACGGAGATTGTCAGCAGACAATTTACAAACTCAGGACAAAAATGAAGTGATGAAAATTCTTAAAATTAATATATGTTTCTCCGCTCTTCACTGCCAAGCCACCTACCTAACCTACTAGGACAAACCTGTCCTAATGTAGTAAGGCAAACCTCAGATTTCCTTATAGTCTCCTTAACGCATCTGGAGTCCATATAGATAATTTCTAACAGCTATTTCTGACCAATGAGCACCGACCAGATATGCACCTAAGCTTTCAGGGCTCTTTGTATTGGTATTGGAGGCAGAAACTGGTGTTTGTTTTATTTTTTTTTAGAAACTTCTCTTTACAAACACACTCTTCTCAAAATGTGCCGGCAATGTGCGCTCACAGCCCAGAAGGCCAACTGCATCCTAGGCTGCATCAAAAGAAGCATGGCCAGCAGGTCTAGGGAGGTGATTCTGCTCATCTGTTCCTCTCTTATGAGACTCCATTTGGAGTACTATGTCCAGTTCTGGAATCCTCAACATAAGAAGGATAACGAGCTGTTGGAACGGATCCAGAGGAGGGATACATAGATGATCAGAGGGCTGGAACACCTCCCATACAATGACAGGCTGAGTGAGTTGGGGTTGTTCAGCCTGGAAAAGAGAAGGCTCCAAGCAGACCTTATAGCGACCTTCCAGTACCTGTTGGAATGGATCCAGAGGAGGGATACATAGATGATCAGAGGGCTGGAGCACCTCCCATATGAGGACAGGCTGAGAGAGTTGGGCTTGTTCAGCCTGGAAAAGAGAAGGCTCCAAGCAGACCTTATATCGACCTTCCAGTACCTGAAGGGGCTACAGGAAAGCTGGGGAGGGACTGTGTACAAAGGCTTGCAGTGACAGGACTAGAGGCAATGGGTATAAACTGGAGAGGGGCAGATTTAGACTAGACATAAGGAAGAATTTCTTCACAATGAGAGTGGTGAGGCACTGGCACACGTTGCCCAGGGAAGCTGTGGCTGCCCCATTCCTGGAGGTGTTCAACGCCAGGCTGGATGAGACTCGGAGCAGCCTGATCCGGTGGGAGGTTTTCCTGCCCATGGCAGGGGGGTTGGAACTAGATGATCTTTAAGGTTCCTTCCAACCCAAACTATTCTATGATTCTATGATACTTGGAGAACAAGATTAGAGAACCACTCTTGGTTTGCACTTTGCTATTGAAAGCAGACACTTACTTGTTATCTTGTTCTGCCATAGACTAATTGATTGCTGTTGACATCTGTATCCCCAAACAAAAAATTTTAGAACATCTTCCTAAACTTAAAACTGCATGCATAACAGGTAGCATTAGTGACAAACTCCGAGCAACAAGAAGGCAAAACCAGATCTATATAGTTTTAGGACTATCTTCTGGTCAGTTTCTAGCTATTACAGAGTGGTAGGCAGTCAAGCTGGATGGAAAATCTTTCCTTGAAAAGTATATTTCTCTCATTTACCAGAACAGCAGGGCTAACATTGTAAAGAAGACATGGCTGAACCTGGAAATTTTCACTTGGAGATTCTGGGTATTTCATCCCAAACACCATTCTCAGAAAAGCAGGTAGTACACACTAGTCCAACAAATAGAAAGCAGAAATCCATCAGGTCCCCAGACCTGTCTCTCTGTTTCTAGCTATGCACACAAAAGATTTTTGCAATTTTATATTTTTCTAACATTTATTTCAATTTATCCAATTTTCACAAAAGACCACCTTTTATGTCTGCACCTCAAATTCCATAGATTACGTACCTTAGTCATACCCTTCTTTTTAACTTATCTGTATTTCTACATCACAAAATAAAAGCCACTTTTTCAGTACGGCTTTCCACTCTGCAGGTGGTTTTGAGGTTCAAGTTTCTGGTCATGGTTAGTAATTTGTCCATTTTCATTATTCTGATGCAGTTTTCTGAGAAAAAACTTATTAAAAACCCTGGTATGCAATAATCAATAAATGTAAAAGGATACCTAGTGACACGATATACTACTGTAAAAATGAAACCCCACTATTTAATTACTTTAACAATGGAAGGCCAGAGCACGTCCTCTTCATTAACCTAGCACAAAGAAGTCAAGAAGAAAAAAAAAAACCAGTGGCAATTTAAGTGTTTTAAGTGATGGCAGTTGGAAAAATAACCAGTTATTGAACGGCTTCAAATGCTGTATTATGCAAAACACGTGAAAAAAACCTTTTTAAAAAAATCAGTACTTGGACTAGTGAAGAGTGCTTTATAAACTCAAACCACAGCTACTGTCAGAAGAATGGAATATACAATATGGGACTAAAACCATACAGATGTAACCTTTCCTTAGTCAAGAATAAAATAGAAAGATTTTTTAAAAAGCTCTAAAGAACAGCTAAGCAAATGGCACAATCACGTTTCTATTAGTCAAAATGACCATATCTCCTCCCCACCACTGCTTTCCAGAGCCTAGATTATCAATCCTTCTGGCAGGAACTGTCATTTTAATGTATGTGCTGGTATAACAACCAGAATAATACAACACCAATCCTTAAACACAACCATAATATAAATAGTGAGTCAAACTGTTAAAGCAGAAAAGGATTGAGATCCTTGATTAATGAATGAATAAAGGCTTTCATGAAAGCATGGTCTAAAGGTCTGAGCACACAATTTGTGTGAAGAGGTGATAACTCTACCAGCTGATAAACAAAAAACAGCTTTCAGAACACTATCCCTTCTTTAGGCTTTACTATTTTTAATGACATATCTGAAACTTTATAGAAGCAAATAACAAACATGGTAAATTAATCTTGATTATGTACTTTAAAACCAGTATTATCTAGTTTGTGATTTTCAGAATTCAGGGTTGGTTTACTGCCTATTGTATTTTTCCCACGTCAAACCCACATCTATCTCCTCACTATCCCACAGACAATTCTATCTTACAGGAGCTAGTTATGGTAAAACAAACTCCCTTCATAATATGCTCCTCCCCTTATCCACAGCTACCTACTAGAATTTTTTCTACTGCAACTGATTAGCATGACTCAGTTCAAAATTTCTCAATTTGTTCTCAGCTTGAAATATGCAGCTTCTGTCCCTTTTCCTCCCCTAAAAAAAAACAAACCAAAAAAACAAAAACCCAAAACATTTTAAGTGCAAAAGTTTGTTTGCTATTTTCTTGGCTACATCACTTAATCTAGCAAGACGTTTTATTTGTCTGCAACCTTTGCTGTGGTAGTTAAGTCTCTAATTAGAGATTTTACCCCCTCCCCCCCAAAAAAGTGGAAGGTATTGTTATACAGATTACTAGAATATTTTATTCTACCCGAAGGAAGTTGTTCTACAGTAACACAGAAATGAGTAGCACAACTTTAAGACAATCTCTAGCATCTATTTTAAAGTAAACACAATAGTTCCAGACTGCTGCTAACATGAGGTTTTTTCCTAATTCTCTTCTGAAAAATAATAATTCTTGAAATGAAATCTGTGTTCTACTGATATAATAATCAAGTAACAGGCATAACGGCACCTAGACACTAAACATAACTTAATTTTCCCAGAACAGTCTGATAGCCTTTCTGGAACATTTGATAATTTGTTTTGAGGAAGAATTTAACCCTCAAAATCTATTTGCATCATTCTCCTTGCACCAGAAGTATCCGTGACTCACTGTTGACACCCGGCAGTGGCATGCTACAATAACCTTCCTGTGCTTCTCAACCGCTAGGACTGGCAGTGACTCACTAACAATTTCACTCATGCCAAGATTTCCCATGACGCAGGCTTCTGTGCACACCACTTCTTCAGCAGCCTTGCTTAGCCTCTCAGTCTCAGTTTCATGCACCCAACCAGCCAGGTAATAAAGATGATGCCCCGTATCTTGCCTCTATTACGTAAAAGCAACAGCATTTTTTCAACCCAAACAAAAGCTTTGGCTACGTTCTAATACTACAAAAATAAATGGGAGATGTCATTCAAATCTTCAAAAAGACTAAGACATTTATGGATTCTCTTACTTCTCTCCTTCCCCATGGCAAAATCTGTATTATGGACCACAGTTCAAAAGATAAAATGCTTGTCTAAACCTATCACATTTAAGGCTTTCAGTGAAAAGTTTAAAGGAGTTTCAACATTATATCAGTTTGTTTTTTCTGAAGACATTTTCAGTGATAGGAATGTATCATGAACAACAAGTCATAAACCCCCCCCCCAACTATGCTGCTACAGTGTCTTAAGTTCAAAAGTAAATAATCTTGGTAGGTGATTTTAAGGGGAAAAAATACAATTATTGAAGATTAGTCAACAGAAAAATTCCCTTTATTTATTACAAAAAGGTAACACAAGAACATTGACTCCCTCGCAATCAACAGATGGTTGATTTAAATATGTAAAATAAATAGGCAACAGCTGAGTAATGAAGCCAAAGTTGAACCAATGATTCCACTGAAGCCATTTATTCACTTCCATAGCAGAGTTCAGAAGGCAACACTAAAGTTTATGAAGAAATGTTTTCCTTTCTTAAGATATAAATAATAAAACTGGAAATAAGTTGAAAATTAAGCCATTTTCTATAAACTAGTATAGAAAAAATACATTGCAAACAATGATATAGTAAAGTTTAAAAAAAATTCAAAAGATGCTTTTAACAAAAACATGAAACTTGGGAAGCAGTTGTCTTGCATGAGAAAAGGCACTCCATTATCCTTGGTTCCTCCCTACCTACACAAGCCGTAAGAAAGAAATTCTTGCATACATACGTTTCAGTCTTATCAAATAGTGTAGAATAATTTGTAATATATGGACATTGTCCATGTATAAGTAGTATTCCTCAACGGCAAGAGTGGCTATAACTCAAAGGAACAATAAAGCACAGAAAAAGCCAAGGGTCCAGAAGCCAGCTTCTTGATTTCAGTATTGATATGAACTCCAGAAATCATAGATAAAGCTCCCAAAAGAACAGAAGGCTTCTCATATAGGAAGTACTGAAAGAAGTTCCTACTTAGTCAAGAAAAACTGAAAGCAGTAATGCCAACAAACTTACATCTTTTTCAGAGGAGCTTGATTATAGTAGAAAACCAACAAGAAATGCTAGTCTTATACTAGACTTTCCAATTCTGGCTGGTGTAGAAGCTTCCCTGAAGAAATCCCCTAAGCCTTAGTCCCTACCAGTCTTGCATGGGAGATCTCAGTAACCCGTTATAATTAGTCTAGTCTACACAATGTGGCTAGATCAGTGTTTCCACGTATTTACAGAAGAATGATCCAAGAAAACTGCCTACAGGCAGTTTCAGAGAAGAAACACAATAATTCTCAAAGCTGAGCCCCCAGTTAAGTGTCTGACAAATATAAAGACATCGGGTTCAGAATCCTTCATTCTGTTTTGTCAGGGAAGGGAAAAGGCTAAAATACCCTGCTGCTCCTTGACAGGGAAACTTTTTTATTTGATAGCTATGCCTTTTAGTAGTAGAAACTTTCTTATGCTCCTTGCCAACATGGCTCTGCACGTAAATTCTGAGATGAGTAATCACTATTAGCAATTTTTTTTCACTGAAGCACTGTCTAAAGCACTCAAAGCGGAGACTGTTAACCCTAACAGAACCTCTTAAGTACATGCCCAGTGACTCCATTTCCACTCACTTGTTTTATGAAGGACCTCCAAGCTCCTCCAGTCACCACTTTCTCCTCCCTCCCACGGATATCTAATTTTAAAGAGATGCTGTAAAAATAAGGTAAGGGCTCCAAAGAAGTAGGTAAGACATACAGGAGCTGAGCATAAATACAGATTAAACATTTAATATAATCTCAATTCATAACGTTCCTGTTGTCTTTAAATGATCGACAAGTATCATCACACTATAGGTGACTGCATGCAGTATCTGCCAAGTGGATGGATTATCAGAGAACCCAAACAGTGTGGATAGTTAAAAGCTCTTACGCTGGCTGGATGCTTCAATGAGTGACATGCTCAACAGAATTCTACTTGCACCTCCGAGAGTCTCTCAAAGGGTTATTTTCCTGAAATGTTACAGAGACGGTTTATCCCAAAACAAGAAATTGTCCATCTGCTCTGTTAAAACATGTCCTAAAATAGTGACCCAGAAGAACAGACTCAGAGGAGAAACCGTCAAATTCAGAATCTCCCCATCAAAGAAGAAAGGGCATGTTTTCAAAAAGGCTAAGTTATATACAAATAAGAAGATGTAATTCATTAGAAGACAGCCTGTATAAGGCTGTCTCTGGTAAGGAGGACTGGGATATTTTGAAGACAGGCAAAGGATAATCCTCTATAAAAAATGCAACGCAAACCATATGGGCTGCAGGCTTCAGATATGTACAAAGTTCAACTGTATATTGAAGGAACAGGGCTATGGGGAGAAGAGGGCCAGTTCTGAAGTGCTTGAATTTCTACAGTCCCACCTGCTGAGGTAATGGCTATTATGATATTTACTCCTGTGGACAGACAAAGAGAGGAAGACAATACCCTCAGAAAGTTAGTCTATTGTTAATATCTGTTTCACAATCAGTTGTGGCTTTGTGTCACTGAAATGGTATTCACAAATGAATAGCACAAGATGGAAACTTTAGAAGAAAAATATCAAATGTTATTTATTTACTCCAAGCCTACTGCTATTTTATAGCTGAATCCCATCTAGATGGCAATCAAGAGTCAGTAATCAGCTACATTCATTTAGCATAATTTAGATATTTGTATCAAATACATTTGATAATGAATAGATTTAATTAAAAAAATAAAGTTCAGGGCGTGGAGACATTTACCAGGTGTTAAATCTCCAAAATACATGTAGGGAGGAGTAGCTCTTACTGAGCAAATCAGTTGATCAGCCAAGCCAGAACAAGAGACAACATCTGGTCTAAAATGCAACACTTACATCCTCAGGAAAATGAATGGTGCTTATTTTAGTTAGAGGAGTAGAACTTCTTCGGAAGTTCTAAATAAATTTCTGAATGAAAGAATCAGCAAAGGAAAATTTTCAATCTGTCTGGACATCACAGAAAATTTCAAAAAGGCAATTATAAAAACTAATGCTACATCAAGATTAATATCTCCTTAGCGCATGCAAACTGAGGCACTAGGTATGCAGACACAAACTACCCAAGGAAGCACATCTCACCAAGAGACAGGTATTCAATGTCCCTCGTAGATGTCTTGGGGAAGAAGATGTGGGGTGTAAGAGCTTTGAGATTCAGTGTTGGCATAAACAGATTAAGGAAGTTTCTCTCCTAATTCTAAGCATCACTCTCTTATAACATTTGTAATGGTATTATTTCATATTTATTCACAACACTTATTTACTTTTAACAAGGCACTTTTGAAGCTTTTCTTTGAGATAGCTTAGTTATAGATCAACACTCACTTTAAGGCTATAACAAACTGGTAAACAGAACATTGTTTTATAATATATAGGAATTTAAGTCGTGTTCAGCCCTTAGCACACTGCTCTGAGCATCCAAAGGACAACTACATACTCACAGAGAAAACGCATGGACTAGATCGAGTGCTCTGCTGCATGCAACAGAGCACTAAACAACTTGCCTAAACAGACACTGAAATTTCCTGAAAGCTGGTCAGAAAGACTGTGAAAGAACATCTTCACAAAAGAATTGATGGAAATTGAAGTCCTAAAATGGCTGCTGAAAGAACTTGAGTGAAGCTAACAGGCCAATTTTCCTGAGATTGGTTTTAAAATCATAAAGAGATGGACTTTCTGAATAACAGACCTGTCCAGAAACCCACAGGAAACCTTACTGCTTCATGCTAGCATTGACAGATATATGCTTTCCTGTCACTCATAAAGAATAAGGAAGGAGCCTCTCTGAAACTGAGACAATCCTATTGAGTAAACACCAAGTTGCAGATGTTCCACCTTCCTGCACTCCAAGATCCTGAAAAGGAAAGCTGTCCATAAAAACAATAGGCAAGACATCTGCATTAATAGATGAAAGTTCCAAATCCATGCATACCTCAGTCCTGCCAATACAGCTGAAATCACATCAGACACCATGCACATTACCTTCTGCAACATCCTAGAACCCTGCAGGAGATAGACACATCAACTGGTTAGACCCACAGAACAGAGAAACTCCAGACAATCCTGGAAGCAGACTTGCTATGGAACAGAAGAATCAACACTGCTACTCTGGATCAAAATGAGGCTGTTCTCAATTCCTCCCTAGATGCAAAATGGAGGGAAATAAAAAAACCAAACCAAAAGAGCACCCAGTTACGGCATCCCAAATGCATGTGTCAAGAGCAACAAAGCTGGTGAGGGGGCTGGAGAGCAGGTCTTACGAGGAGCGGCTGAGAGAGCTGGGGTTGTTTAGCCTAGAGAAGAGGAGGCTGAGGAGAGACCTCATTGCTCTCTATAACTACCTGAAAGGAGGTTGTAGAGAGGAGGGAGCTGGCCTCTTCTCCCAAGTGACAGGGGACAGGACAAGAGGGAATGGCCTCAAGCTCCGCCAGGGGAGGTTTAGGCTGGACATTAGGAAAAAATTCTTCACAGAAAGGGTCATTGGGCACTGGAACAGGCTGCCCAGGGAGGTGGTTGATTCACCTTCCCTGGAGGTGTTTAAGGCACGGGTGGACGAGGTGCTAAGGGGCATGGTTTAGTGTTTGATAGGAATGGTTGGACTCGATGATCCGGTGGGTCTCTTCCAACCTGGTTATTCTATGATTCTATGATGTATCACCAAAATGCCTTAACATACAACTAGGATAGCCAGTGTTCCCTGCAAGCAGATTGCCAACTGCTCATTCCAAATATAGATATGTCAGGAACTAGCAATCCTCCAAGTGCTATAACAGGGGGAATTTGAATTATCTTCATTTACTGAAACTATTTAAGTCATGTTAAGTCATCACCTGTGACTGATGCCTTTGGACAGAGAGAAATCCATGGCATCCAAATTCCTTGTGCCTTCAGAATATGAATGCAAGAGAAGTACCCTTTAGCAGACCAAAAGTCCCAAGCAACCTGACCTGGCAGGAGGTCACACTTCCTGTACGTCCTTTTACAGGATGTACAATGTGATTCTGACTGTATGGTACTTCTATAGGCTGATATGAGGGGTCCATTAAAACAGAGGTCCAGAAAGAAGCAGGATGTTATGTGCATGACTCTCAGTATCCAGCAGACAGCATTCCAAGATAAAGGCATTTCAGCCACACACATGACTAACCAAAAGTGAATTCTGAAGAGAGACAGAGATTGAGACAAAATGAGTCATATACTTCTCAATGAACACTCAAAACATGCCAATGAAAGAAAACAAACCGGGCAAGTGGCCGAGTTGTAACTGGTAGCCTGCATACGAAGGTCATCAAAAGATGACATTAAGATATATTGTGATGTTTGTCCAGCATTTAAGAAGCTACAGTAGGAGACAAGGTTGGGTCCTTTAATGCAGTAGGCTGCATAGCAATACCTGCCTCGTCTAAAACCGCTTCACAAAAGCAAGCCTTCAGCTTGAGCTTATTTACGAGGAGCTTTCTCAGCAGGGGAATCATCCAGGACTGCTTTGAGTTCATCCAACTGAAAGTATGCATATACAGATCTGAAAAGCTTCATATGTTTTGCAATCCTACACAGGATAACTCTAGAAGAGATGGTTCCCCTTCTACCCCTAACACATCACATCTCTTACAATTCATACTGGTAAGATCTGTAAAACTAGTGAACTCCCTCTTATTTCACCACTGTAAAATAAAAAAAAAAACCAACAACATAATTCAAGGACAGATATGAAAAAAAAAATTTTGCTTCAATGTCATGATTTAAACATACTGATCCACTCAAGGCCATATGGAAGCAAGAATATTCCCCAGGGAAAAAGCCAGTTTCAGCATTGTCAGGTAAAGCACACAATTTAAAGAAAACATGCAGAGTAAGTCAGAGTACTATGAAGGGAGCAGAAGGGTAGGTTTCTGCACAGACTTTGATGGAACTAGAGTTCACTGACCACTTGCCACAATGGATCCATCAGTACTCTAAAGATATGATAGAGTATACAGACATTCATCCCTCAAGTCAAAAATACACAAAAATAAAAGCTCTTTATCATTTAATAAGGTCATCTACTCAGGTAGGAATAAGCTGACACAGACACAGAGTAATATTCTGTGATCCACCTCTTGGGCTTGGTCATGTACAGGAAGATACATGAATGTTTCTGAAGACTGATGGCTGAAGCAACAAGCTCCCTACCCAAAGCATCAAGAACAGAACTGGGGAAGGTTCAGCCATTAGTGGGGGCCTAAAAAGAGATGAGTTTTTTCTACCTGCACAACATCTGTACTAATTTATTCAAGATGACCAGAAGTAGCAAAAAGATAATAAGAGAGATAGACAAAACATCTGTCTTTTGTGAAAGGTAAAACCCCAGTGCCGCAAAGTAATGGAGTCTGGAAATGGGAGGCAGCTCATATACAACGGGAAGCTGCTACTTAACAAAAGAAGCAGTTTTGTAATTTCTATCATCCTTTCTCTGTAGCAGCCGTAAATAGAGCTGAAGTCTTTCAAGATGTAAGGAATCTTCTTTTGAAACTCTGGAAGCCAGCAAGTCTTGGGAACAAGACCATATGGAGAGACTGTTGAAGGACTAACTTCATGCTAGACTCCTTGCCTATGGGGTGGGTGAGAAATTAGGGTTGAATGTTTATGTAGATCTCAAACATTCAAGAATGCTCTGATTCAAGGTTAAAAGCTGATGGATGTGTCCAGCAAATAACTAAGTTCTGTCTCCTCCTTTCCTTGAAAGGCATTAGATTTGAAGCCTTTGTAAACCAAACATTTCCTTAGGGATCTGGTCATCCAAGAAAACATAAGTATTTGATACTCCTGCTCGGCAAATTCATAATGGATGCCATTTAAACTACATCAGCTTCAGGATATGAAACAGATACATGAAAGAAAAGCAAAGAGAAAGAATGAGTTAAAAGGCATAAAAGGAAAGTCTATGCAAATTAACCTGTAGCTCAGCCCTGTGCCACTAAAGATATCATATTAACTGTGTGCTAGAGAGATGCATTACCTATTTCTTTTATACTTCACAGATGTATAAAAATTTGGTCAGAACCTAGCCCAACTTCCCACTTAAAGCAGTGCTAGTAACTACACTAGATCAGGTCAGCTCCCCCCAAATAGTTGTCATTATTAATATCTTGTGCCATAACCTGTGCATTAGCAACTTCATGCATATTTCAAACTAACATATACCAAAAAAATTTCCTTTTAGTTTAAATAGAAACCAACTTGTGTGTCATTTGTGCAAAGAAAAAATTTCAGTTTCAGTCATATATACACACAGTAATTCAAGCTAGAATTCCAAACCCTGCAGTACTGCATATATGTAATAACATTAACTAGACTGTACTTCCGTTCGATAGTAACTATTCAAGGTAAATGTAATAAATTAAATCTTTAACCTACAGACATGTATCACAAAAGCTTATAACATAGCAGAACTGTCTCCAACATGAAGTGCATGGAAAGCAGCAAAACTTTAAAATACCGAATATTCAGATTCAGTAACTTCTCTACCTCAGTGTTTCTCACAATTTATCTTGATTAAAATTAAACCAACACAAGAAAAACACGCAGAGATACTACACGTAACAGTGTTCATAAAATTCTAGTGACAGCAGTATCTAAGTCAAGAAAAACTAAGAAAAAAATCACTTAATAAAGATTTATGCTTTCTAGGCCACAAAGGTGCTGCACTTTTCACCAAAGATCAATAGTACTACCACATCTTTCAATGCACCATCTCCTGCTTTTGCAAAGGCCTCTGCACTCCCTCAGGCAACCTTGTTTCCTCTCCTCTTTATCTGTTTGGAACATGGGCCAACTTCCACGCAATGGGAAACAGAAACCAGCTTAGCAAGACAGGTATAACCAATCTAGCAGGAAAGAGCTGAAAAGGGAAAAAAAAAATTATTAGCTTATTAGAATAATGATCTAATTATCATTAGAAATTAGGGTTGGGAACTGTAGAAATGGGTGTACACATAAACAACACAGTGCACAAGGTAATTTACACAATATACTATACTGAGAGTCAAATCATTTTAAATCAGCAGAGAGCTTTGCTTTCCTTCAACTCACAATTCAGGCTTCTTGTTACAGATTAATAGAAGGTGCCTCAGACCTTGCTGATCCCTCCCTCTCCTCCCAAACTGCTTTTTTTGGCAACTGAACCAACCGAGTTTACACTGTGGCACAGCAGACTAACTTAAATGAAATCCAGCAGGCAAAGCTACAGCAGCTATTTGCAGCTCTTTGCAGCAGCTCCTGAGGACGGGACACATCATACCATCAGCTTTTTTCAAAATCTGGCAGCCCTGACTAAGAGTGCAAATGGAATGAAACCGGTCTCAAGGCAGCTGCTCACTAACCTAAGGTGAATGTTCTCTCAGCATAAATCCCACCAGGAAGAAATTAATTAGTAAGCAATGAGCAATTAAAAACACATACAAAATACTGTTCCATCCTGAGGAGGGTCTGACTCCCACTGTCACTGTGACCCGAAAGAAAAATAGTTTTTTAAAAGCTCAAAATGTTTCTTCTGAGACACTATGTACCCAAGGAAGCTGATCTATCCAGTCAATGTACATTCGTTGCAGTAATGCCCTACAAGTAATGCCATGTAGATAAAGCATTTGTTACTGCTTCCTTACTCTTTCTACATCATCTATTGCTTTTTCCATATATCCCTTCTAGAAGTTTTTTAACTTGTCAGCCATTTCTCATCCACAAATGTAAGAACAAACAAAATTCAAATATATATGTGAACAAAAAATTAAAACACACAGATTAACAATAATGTTTGAGAAATTTTATTTCTAAGAAAATGACATTTCAAAGCTTATTAAATTTCCAGTCCTTCCACTAGGTAAGTATACCTCAGGCATTTTTGCTAAGCTGAAGCAGGAATTGAACACCTTAACTTTACCACGAGGCACGAAGCTTTATTTCTTTCACAGCTTATGCAAAGGAAGAGCAGTTAAAGAAATATTCCATTTTTTTTTCCATCATTAGAAATGACAAGAGGACTTTGCTGGGACCCAGAACTTTTGCCTGCGTTAATACTGAGTCAAGTTGATTCTGTGAGATTAAGTGCTTGGCTGATGGTATTTTTTTTACTGGTTTTTTTTGTGTGTTTTGTTTCTTTTTTAAAAAAAGCCAAAAACATCACAGCTTTGATTCTAATCCTAGCAAGCTAATGTCTGAATTTCAACAACTGCATTCTCCCAACATATAAATACAAAAAAAGAGACATGATATGTTTCTTTGATTGGAGATATTCTGAAACATACAGCTACTGAGGCTGCCTGGGAATGCAGGTGCCAGCTGAAAAGTCTACCCCTCAGACTACCACAAAGTGGTAAGCTAGGAAAACGCACATGCATTAAAAAGGGGGACAAAATTTAATCTGTTCATTAATTAAAAAATGCCACTCACAGCCAAATCATAGAAATGCAGGGGAGACCACAAGCCCTAAAGACCTCACTGAAAAGCCCCACAACTCAACACGTCTCTGTTTCACCTTCTGTTGTCTAACACAGAGACACAGAAGTTGGGATAGGAAGGAAAGCTTTTGATCACTCGCCCATCAGCAGCTAACCTTTAATACGTGGTCAGTTTTGCTCTAATTTACCAGAGAAAGAAGGTAACTGCTGAAGAGTTTGTATACTTTGTTCAACATTTTAGTTCTATAATAGGAATTGGAGTGTCACATCACTAATGAGATTATGTATTTAGTTAAAATTCACGTGGCTATTCTGAAATCTGTATAATTCACAAAGCTGTATCTAGCACGTGAAATCTAGGCCTCAGTACATACAGTTATAACTACCTACAAGTCGACTAATCATTAATTTCTTTTGCTGTTTTTTGTTAACTACTGGTGTTTATTAGCATGTCTCTCTTCTATCTCTCATTTTCCACCAAGCTGCTAGGGCAAGGGTGACACAAAAGAAACATGAAATTTTACGTTACTTATTCATAATTAGCAGCTGAAAGTAACGATATGGACACTAAGGAATAAAAACAACATAGGTCCTGTAACACCAGTAAGGCATCATGTTGTGCATAAGTCCTTTGCCAGTGTGTACTTGTATTTATGAAGAAATAAAGAGCACTCTGAGTCATCCATACCTGTGGAACACATTTTGGGGGAGTTGTTATGCAAACTTATGTTCTACCACTCTACTACCATGAGTTCCTCCCAAAGACAGACATAAAGGCAAAAGTCTGATGACCTTATACAGTAAATTGAGACACCTTGGTCAGAAATTTTTCATTACCTATAATTGTAATATAGATACTTAATTTTAAGTCTTGAACAACAAAACTGACACCTAAAGCCAAAGAAATACAGAACTAATAAGTCAATGGGAGCTAGACAAAGGGAAATGTACATCCACAAAGTTGCCTCCAGCTGACCTCCTTAGATATATTTGAATAATACTCCAAGTATCATGGAGCAGAGAATATACTTCTAGTCTCTGCTTTTTAATGAGTATCTTGAAAGCTGTGAAATACTAAAATATCACTGTTATTTTTTTAAGAGTTCCTACATGCCTCTGAGGGGATTAAATAAGGAACCAAGATCTCTGTACATTTGAGACTTACAGTAATACCTGACAAATAAGGTTTTCTTCTTGCAATGCAACTTCAAAGATCCAAAGCAATACTCAGTAGCATACTGTTTATTTTCAGGATCATCAATTTCTGCAAAGGGAAATTTTCTTTTTCTTTTAAAACTTTAGATGTCTTTCTGAATTCAAACCACAAAGCTGCCCAGCCCAGCTAAATATAACACACAATATTTTATTTATACTAATAAACTGTCAAAAATGAAAGTAAATACAAAAAAGTCACTATTATTCCAGAATATAACATCTAGATCACAAGACACTATGGAGTAGTTTATCAGTACAGATATGCTATCCCTTAGAAAATGCTTAGTTTTACTCAGAGACGGGTCATTTAACTGCTCACAAAGTAATCTATGTCATCCAGAGGGACCTGGACAAGCTGGAGAAGTGGACCTGTGTGAATCTCATGGGGTTCAACACGGCCAAGTGCAATGCCCTACACTGGGGTCGAGGCAATCCCCAGTTTTAATACAGAATGGGGGATGATGTGATTGAGAGCAGCCCTGCAGAGAAGGACTTGGGGGTGCTGAGTGATGAGAAGATCAACAAGCAAGCTCACAGCCCAGAAGGCCAACCGTGTCCTGGGCTGCATCAAAAGAAGTGTGGCCAGCAGGACAAAGAAGGTGATTCTGCCCCTCTATTCCTCTCTTGTGAGACTCCAGTTCTGGAATCTCCAGCGTAAGAAGAATATGGAACTGTTGGAACGGGTCCAGAGGAGGTCTACAAAGATGATCAGAGGGCTAGAGCACCTCCCATAACAAGGACAGGCTGAGAGAGTTGGGCTTGTTCAGCCTGGAGAAGAGAAGGCTCTGAGGAGACCTTATAGTGACCTTCCAGTACCTCAAGGGGCTACAGGAATGCTGGGAAGGGACTGTTTACAAAGGCTCGTAGTGACAGGACTACAGGCAATGGGTATAAATTGGAGAGGGGCAGATTTAGATTAGACATAAGGAAGAAATTCTTCACAGTGAGGGTGGTGAGGCACTGGCACATGTTGCCCAGGGAAGCTGTGGCTGCCCCATCCCTGGAGGCGTTCAAGGGCAGGTTGACCTTTGGCAGCCTGACCTAGTGGGAGGTGTCCCTACCCAGGGCAGAGGGGTTGGAACTAGATGATCTTTAAGATCCCTTCTAACCCAAACCATTCTATGATTCTATGTTTTACTCGTTGTTACTGTTAATTTATCAACTCGATTCTGCAATTGCTTCTGAGATCTTTTCCTGTTTCTATATGGGCTCAATAAAATCACAGGTGGCATGGAGAAGATGAAGAGAGAACAGCTATACACTGGGTTATTATAATACAAGAATCAACAAACATGACATAAAATTATAGCTAGTAGGTTACAAAAAATATCAAATCAGGTGAAATAAAAACTGTGCTACATGTTGTCACAAGATGAAACCAGCAATTTACCCGAACTCTTTCACAACAATTTCTACCTAAACACAAAATACGCATAATGAAGATAAAATGGCTGGACTTTCTTAGCCACATATAAACATTTCTATCAGTTGCCAGGGTAACTCACAACAGAACTTGAAGACTAATGAACTACAGAAGTAACAAGAAAACAAGAATCCCTAAGATAAAATAACGCAAATACACAGATAGTATCTGCTAGGCTGGTTACCTAAAGCTTTTTTTATTATTTTTTAAAGTTCACAATG
Source organism: Phaenicophaeus curvirostris (assembly GCF_032191515.1). Classification (NCBI taxonomy): domain Eukaryota; kingdom Metazoa; phylum Chordata; class Aves; order Cuculiformes; family Cuculidae; genus Phaenicophaeus; species Phaenicophaeus curvirostris. The sequence goes on along the minus strand of NC_091392.1, from coordinate 65,501,007 downwards.
AATCATCTAAATGTTTAACAGCACATTAGAAGGAAAAGACTAATGAGGACAGCAGTTAAATGCATTTCAGTTCTTGGGATATAGCCATTATACTAAAATCAACTAAAAAATATATCAGCACAAAAAGAAGAACAGTGTTTGTTAAATCAGAAATCAATTAGTTTCTTACTAAAGCATCAAAGGCTCATCAAGCACAAATACAAAACGTATCCAGAACAGGCTTAGCATGACTGATTTCCATCTTATTTTAATGGGTTTTTTAAAATTATTTCCATTACATTCATTGATAACATATTAACTACTATTTTTGAGGGCAGGTAGGTACTGGGCTGCTTTTCAGAAACCAATTCTTTATTCTTTACACAGTTCCAAATTCTGTCTTTTCATATTACCTTGATCATAACACTTTATCCATGATTTCATCACCACGATATTGTCTGCAATGAAACCACTCCTGTGCAACCTGAGTCAAGTAGACAAAAGGTATCAAAAGCATTTTAGAAGTAAATCCTGTAAGAGTTCAGCCATGAAGTAGTTAATCAAAACCACATTAGACTGAAGACTCAATCCAGGCTTACATGGAATTTCAAGGAAGCATAAGGCATCATTAGCTTCCAATAATAAAGTATTCATCATTGGTTAGTAGTAATATTTAACCCATCACTCCCTTTTCTACATTTCCAGAATATTAGTTAACTAATGAGAAATACACCAAGCTCCAGCTACAACTGCACTGAGTGCACATGTCCAGGTGTGGGCAGTGGGGCGCTGGCTGCAGAGGTCTGTGTGGGTTGAAGCCAGGGGCTGCCCCAATATCCAGCTGCAGCAGCTCCACAACAGATCCACCGTAGGGCACACCTACATGTGGGGCACTTTCGTGAAAATGTTCTTAAGAGAGGGCAGGAAACACCAGAAGAGGCAGGAGAAACAAAGGGACAGGGAGAAACACAAGGTCAGAGAAAGAGGATTTAAAAAACATGCTCTATGCCAAAGGGACAACAGCCTGCGGAGGACCCTCACTGCAGCACAACAAAAGAAAAAAAAGGAGCAACAGAAAAAGTGCTATCCCCTAACTCCAACCCCCCTGGCTGAAGGGACTGTGTGTACCCTGTGGTGGTTTGCAGTGGGGGGAGGAGAGGTGTCTGGAGCAAAGCTAAGCCTGGGAAAGGAGGAGGGATGATTTTCCCCAAGTGTTTTAATGTTCGCCTTTTTTCTTTTTGTTTACCAGTAATTAAATATTTATGTTAATTTGCAATAAATTAAGTTAAATTCCCCAAGTCGTGTCTGCTTTACCCATGACAGTAATTGGTTTGTGATTTCGCTGTCATTATTTCAGTCTTGGAGCTTTCTCACCCCTCTTCTCCCTATTTGCTCTGCATCCCACTGGGGCAGGGACGGAGGGAGCAGCTGTGCCAGTGCTTGGCTTGCAGGCTGACACTATAACACTATAATGGTAAAATGGAAACAGTAACATTGTTATATTTGACCCAATTTTCACATGGGTGAAACTTAGCATCCTTAAAATTTTATTACTTTATCACAAGTATTGCCATTAAAGATGGGATATTCTTCAGTGGCGAAACTGAATGCCAGGTAACCAGGCATGCTTGTATTCACTTAGTAAGAAATCTTTATTTTCCTGACCCATGATTCCAAGGACCTGAACATTTAAACTCTAATTTCTTCATGGCAAACACAGAGTGAAAGCTGCACAGAAAAGATAGGCATGCAGAAAGATGCCCATCACAAACAACTCCTAAAATCATCTAAGACATCTGGCCACTACTGAACTAAGTCTGTTCACTAGTCTAAATTGACTAGTTAGCATACATAGTGAAGAGTAAACTGAGTAGCTTTACGTTTCTACCAGGTCATCATAGGCTTCAACTAGTGACATAAAGTCACAAATATCCTGTTTCTAAACTTTATTTAATAGGTTTATGGGTTTTTTAAATAAAAAGCTAAAACTACACCAGAGCAAAATTCTAGCAAACTAAAATGTCAGTAGTTTAATATCTGCATAGAGTACTATGAATGTAAGAATGAATTCAACTTTTACTTTAAGTCAAAGAAAAATGTTGTTTACCACTACTTTCTTTTGAGAGAAGTGGTCTTTATGTCTGGGCATGCTGTGGGTATGCACACATCACTAAAACTGGAAGTCAAGATTTACTGTACCTAGATTGTATCTAGAAAGCACAAACATATTTTGCAAGTACAGATATGGAGAATCATAGAACAAAAGAAGCTGGAAGGGACAGCTGGAATTTATCTAATCCAATGTCCTGCTCAAAGCAGGGGCAATGAAATCTGTTTGCTCAGCGGCTTACCCAATCAAACTCTGAATATCTCCAGGATTAGTGATGCTGGTAAACCTCCAAGACTGTTTAATTACTCTAATGGTGAAAATGTTGTTCCTTGTGACTAATAAGAACAAACTTCCCTTGTTGCAACTTGTGATCGTTGCCCCTTCTCTTCCACTGCACAACTCTGAGAAGTCTGCTTTCATCTTCTTCACACCCCCCCCATTAGGTAGCTGAAGAACACAATAAGATGCCTTGAGCCTTATTTTCTCCAGGTTAAGCAAAATCAGTCCTTCCAGCCTCTCCTCATATGCTCCAATCCCCTAATCATCTTGGTTACCTGGTAGACTCACTCCAGAACACCAGTACCTATCCGCAGTTGCCTTTTTAGGAAGTCACCCCATTAAGCGTATCACCCCCTTCAAAGGCAGGTTGGCAACTCAGCAGTCTCAGTGAAGATATTTGTTGTTACAGAATAGCTGGAGGAAAACACGTTGAATTGATGGGTGGTAATCCTGAACAGCAAATTACTGCAGATACTGTCTTAGCATAAGTTTGATCATTACATAAGAATAAATACCCTGCAAACTGAGAGAGGCGAACCACTTCCCCTATTAAAGGAACTGTACTAACAGTGGCAGTATTAACCTAATCAATTTGAAATGCAAGTACTCAATCCTGTTAAAATAAGGATAGACATTCATGTTGGAATTTCTTTACAGTATTTGAAAACATCATAAATACCCCTTCCCTTAGAGCAGCTGTGGAGGAAGAAATTTTAATTTCTCAGGCAATGGCTGAGAAATAAAACCTTTCAAATCCCATCTCATCTCTTGAGAAAGGTCCCTGAGGGTGGACAACTGAAGAGTCTCAAACTACACAGTAACTTCAAATACTTACAAATACACTCTCACTATTGAGGAAATTCTTTACCAAAAAAACAATGGTCTAATTTCTTGAAACAGAAGCCTCTTTTCTAAACAGGGATTATAACTTAAATAGGGGGGCTGGAGGATGGACAAGGAATTTTATCTCTTGGATACACCAAACCTGCTACTTTAATACAAAAAGGTTTGAAAACCAAGAATTTCCATCATTTGAATCTCTAGCACTAAAAATTAAATTCTCAGTAGAAAAAAGCAAAATTCCTCAGTGTCAAAAACTAGCATGATCCCAGTACTGAAGGAAAGGGACAAAGTAGGCTCTTTGAACAGATTCAGTAACCTGAACTGCTGAGAGGATCTCGGAGACTTAACTATTTAAGCAGGTGCAGACCAGTAGGGGCGATATACTGAGTCAGGGGTGTAACTGCAACAATGTGTTCATACCCGGGGGCTAATGGCACAGAACAACACAAAGGTGAGCTATTACTTGAACAAATTAAAGACTATGTACGCAAAGGGAATTCAGACATACAAGAAAGAACACCAGAAATTGTAAGAAGAAGCTGAGTAACCAAAACTGGTTATCTACAAACCAATTTCACCAATATACAGTGGAACTACGAAGAGGAAAATCCAAAATGAACAAGCCAGATAGTGATGAAAACATACAACTGATTTAACAGAGACATGCTAAGTAGATTTAAAGTATCTAAAATAAATGTATGCTCTCATATATACACATGCATATAAACACATATATAAAAATATATAATAGAAAACAAACAGAAAAGAATGTCCTGAAACAACCCAAAGACAAATCTTGAGTCGGGCTCATAAAAGAAGTTAAAAGACAGCAGCAAATGCCTTTAAAACCTGAAATAAGACAGGAAGAAAGTAAAAATTATTAGGACAGCAGCTTCTGACCAACATCTGGATTTTCAGATCCAGCTGCATGCTACATCTAGGAAGCTGACAATATCCATATAAATAAATGAAAGTCGAGTGACCAAATAACGACCTTTCACAGTATAAAATGAGGAAAAGTATAATACCGGCAAAATACTTAAAGCAAATTCACGTTTTACAAGATTGTCATAAGGAAATGGAATCAACAGGGACCCTATTAGTGGAGAAAGATGCAAAAAAAAAAAAAAAAAATGGATTGCTTCCTGTATGTCCACTTTGCAAATTTTAAACGTTTATGATAGCATGAGTTGTTTAACTGCCTGGAAAGTAATGGGAGACTGATGAAAACTGTAACAACCTATTAGCACATAAGTCTTCTGTAATGAACTTGAATACTCAAAAGTCAATGACATCACTTGCTCTCATGTACGCCCAGTTTACACAGCAAGGTTTTAGTAGTGGAGAGCTGCAGGGGCGGCCTCTGTAAGAGGAGATCAGTAGTGGTAGCCATGTCAGACAGGTAGAAGAGCCAAGAAGGAAGGTGTAAAGTCAAGCCTGAGAAGAAACAGGAAAGGAAGGTGCTTTTTAGTTTTGTCTTTGTTTCACCACCCTACACTATTTTTAACCGGCAAAAAAAAAATCAGTTACCACAGAGAGCAACCTCATTGAGGAGACCAGCGTAGGTCCCAAGCTTGATGGTGGGGGGGCACTAAAGCACTCAGGTTAAGCTTAAAAAGGGCTCCTGAGTGCATGGGGTGTGAGTGGAGGTTCCAGGTGAGGCTGTTGAAGGCAGCTAAGGTTTATTAGTGGCCTCAGGGTCCTCATACAACAAGAGGGTAACTTGGACGGCATCTGGCAACTGACCAAGGGCAGTCCACTACAAGGGGTTGTAGCAAAAAGAGCTTCTTTCACTATCCTTGTTCTAGTAATATCAGGATGCAATGAGGACACTGATTAGAACTTAAACTGATCAGACTCGTCGTGGTTTATCCCATTTGACACAAGCAAAACACAGACCAAATCCTCCATGCTGCCCAGAGACAGCAAAATATGATGAAGATGGCAAAGACTGGAACAGGAAAGCTGTGAAATTAGAAAGAAGGAAATAAAATTTGCTGAAAATAACTGGGAAAATTACATCATTTAGACAAGAATAAGCCTAAAGGCTATTAACTGTGGCACTGGACAAGCTATCATCTTGGATGCATTGTGTACATTCAGAGGCACTGAGAAACACCTAGAAATGTAGTGATAACTCAGCTAAATCAGTTTACTACAAAATAAAAAAAAAACTTGACTTAAAATTTAATTTTTGACAATATGTAATTTTTTTTTCGAATATAACATTTATCATAAAATCTTAGAATCACTAGGTTGGAAAAGACCCACTGGATAATGAAGTCCAACCATTCCTATCAATCACTAAGCCATGCCCCTCAGCACTTCATCCACCCGTCCCTTAAACACCTCCAGGGAAGGTGACTCAACCACCTCCCTGGGCAGCCTGTTCCAGTGCCCAATGACTCTTTCCATGAAAAATTTTTTCCTAATGTCCAGCCTAAACCTTCCCTGGTGGAGCTTGAGGCCATTCCCTCTTGTCCTGTCCCCTGTCACTTGGGAGAAGAGGCCAGCTCCCAGGGTCCAGAACTGAACACAGTATTCGAGGAGTGGTCTCACCAGTGCTGAGTACAGAGGGAGCATAACCTCCCTGGTTAAAACAACATTAAAAAGTTTTTAAAAAATCAGATCTTTAACTTTGAAAATCTGATCATCTGCATACATTTTATGCATCGGTTAAACAGATAGTGCATGAAGAACTACAAAGTGACCTATGGTTAACTGTACTCTGCAAAACAGAACTGTAAGACTAGAGAAAACCCTAAGGAAACTGGGACAGCAAGGCTACTGAAAAAGCTAACATGAAGATGGTCTGACCTGAATTGAAAATGAACAGTGACCAAAGGCAGAGTAACTACAGAACTGTCATGCAGACTGAACACTCTTCTTGAAGTCAAAAAAAGATCAAGTGACAACATTATGCTCACCACAAAGTCTCGTGCAGATATGCCTACATGTTGATTAATATTTCAAATATACCATTAGCATCTGTAACATAAGAACTTCCTCCCTCAGAGATGTATTTAAAAATAAATTACATACATGGGCATTAGTTCAGTGCTGGGAAGCACAAAAACCTTTGTACATGGCTGTCAACAATAAAATTATAAAGAATTTGAGAAAAATGCACCTAGTAAAAAAAATAATCAACATTTTAGAATAAATCTGCAATAGAATTAAAGCTAACAAAAGGTGGGAGGCCAAACAAATCAAAGATCTATGCCCTGAACCTAGGATTTGGAAAGATAAGCTACATTTTTATAAATAACCTTAGATTTCTGGGGAATATTGTCAAACATAAGCCTTGAAGTCATAAGCCTTGAAATCAATGTAGATCTAAGGCACGTGCATTATGAATCCACCCTGGAAAGCCTACAAGCTTGATGAAGAAAAGGAACCTAGTGCTAGCAACAGTACAATAGCAATTGCCAAGCCTGACAATCCTTTGTTTTAGTATTAACAGACAAGGTGATTATTGATGCCAGAAGAGAGCAGCCTAGCCGCTGACATGCAGAGAGCGTAAACCTGGGCGGCTGATACTCACTCTCTAAGCACTGGTACACCCAGCAAGAACACATCAGTAATACTGGAAGCAAAAGAAGACAGTTTCCAGTCCCTGCACTGCCAATGTACTCAATATAGTTTTGGGGTGCAATGCTTTGGTTGTCTCGAAGTCCACGCATACTGTATTTTGGCAGCTAAACGCACATGGGAATCTCAGTCACCATGGAAGAACAAAAGATCTTGGGTTACTATCAAGGCTTAGAACACTGGAAAACCTAGGTCATGATTCAGGCTAGAAACCCAAGCACACATAATACATTACGCCAATCACTTTTTCAACACAGGATTACGACAGGTTAGAATGGACAGCAGGAGGTTGTCTAGTTTAACCTCCTACTCACGGCAGAGTCATCTATGAGATTAAACCAGCTTTCTCAGGATTTTATCCAGTCAGATCTTGAAAACCGCTGAGGTTTTCTTACATTTAATCAGAACCTCTCATTTCTACTTATGTCCATTACTGCTCATCCTCCCACCATGCAGCATGCAGAGTATGGTTCCCTCTTCTGAATAACCTCCTCATATTATGGGAAGGCAGGAGAAGTATGGGAAGGTCCCCCCAAAGCCTCCTCTTCTCCAAGATAAACAAGGCCCATTCCCTCAGCCTCTTCTCACAGGGCTTCTGTTTCTGCCCATGAAACACTTCGGTACCCCTCCAAGGAACCTTCTTGCAAATCAATCTCAATTTTGTATTGAGCAGATAAAAGCTGGATAGAGTATTCTACATATGGTTTAACAATCACCAAGCTGAAGGAGATTATCACTTCACAATGAACTTCACCGCCACCACAGTGTACCCTTGGCTCATGTTCAACCTGCTGTCCACCGGGCCCCCCAGATCCTTTTCTGCAGAGGTGGTCTCCAGCCTGTCAGATTCTAGCCTCTGTCTTCCCAAGAGGCTCTTAATCCATAGAATCATTGAATATTTTGGGTTGGAAGAAACCTTGAAGATCATCCAGTTCCAAACTCCCTGCCATTGGCAGGGACATCTTGATCAGGGTGCTCAAAGCCTCATCCAGCCTAGTCTCCTCAAGGGATGGGGCATCCATGATTTCTCTGGGCAACCTGTACCACTGCCTCACCACCCTCCCAGTAAAGGATTTCTTCCTATAATCTAATCTAAGTCTCCCCTCTTTCAGCTTGAAACCACTACCCCTCGTCCTATCCCTGCACTCCCTAAAAGCTCCTCCCCAGCTTTCCTGTAGCCCCCTTTAAGTAACAGAAGGTTGCTATAAGGTCTCTCTAGAGCCTTCTCTTTTCTAGGCTGAACAAACCCAACTCTCTCAGCCTGTCCTTGTATGGGAAGGGCTCCAGTCAACTGATCATCTTCATGGTCTCTTTTGGACTCGCTCTAACAGATCCATGTCCTTGCTGTGCTGAGGACTCCAGAACTGAATGCAGAACCCCAGCTAAAGTCTCACACAAAAGCAGAGTACAGGGGGACAATCACCTCCCTCAGTCTGTGGGTCACACTTCTTTTGATGTGGCCCAGGATACAGTTTGCTTTCTGGGCTGCAAGCACACACGACTGGCTTGTATTGAGCTTCCCATCCACCTGCACTCCCAAGTCCTTCTCTTCAGGGCTGCTCTCAATCCATTCTCCGCCCAGCCTGTATTTGTGCTTGAGATTGCCCCGACCCAGGTGCAGGACCTTGCAGCTGGCCTTGCTGAACTTCACAAGGTTTGCACAGGTCCACCTCTCAAGGTCTCTCTGGATAGCATCCTTTCCCTCCCAGCATGCTGACTGCACCACACAGGTTGGTGTCATCAGCAAATTTGTTGAGAGTGCCCTTAATCCCACTGTTCACATCTCCAACAAAGATGTTAAACATCACTCCCAATACTGACCTCTAAGGAATGCCATCCATTACTAGTCTCCACTGGGCTGTCACCCATTACCTCCTTATTTTCCATGTGCCTCAGCAGTTTCCAGGAGGATTTGCTCTATTTGCTCCCAGGCTAAGAGGTGAGACTGACCGGCCTGTAATTGCCCAGGTCAGGTCCTTTTTTAAAAATAGGAATTGTATTTCCTCTTTTTCTGTCAATGGGAACTCCACCACATTGCCATAACCTCTCAAGTATGATACATAGTGGCTTAACAACTTCATTCGTCAGTTCCCTCAAGACCCACAGATGCATCTTAACAGGTCCCATGGACTTAAGTCACACAGGTTCATTAGATGGTCTCACACCTGATCCTCACCTATAGTGGGAGGCCCTCTGATCTCCCAGTCCCTGCCTTTGTCTTCCGTGGCTTGGGAACCATGTCTTGAGGCCTTGCCAGTGAAGACTGAAGCAAAAAAATTTGAGTACCTCAACCTTCTCCCTATCCTGGGTAACCAGATCTACTGTTGCCTTTCTGAGAGGGCCTACATTCTCCCTAGTCTTCCTTTTATCACTGACACACCTATGGAAGCTTTTCTTACTGTCCTTGACACCCTTGCCCAGATTTAATTCTATCAGGGTTTTAGTTTTCCTCACCTGATCCCTGACTACTTGGACAATTTCACTGCATTCCTCCAGGCTACCCCTCCTTGCTTCCATCCTCCATAGGCTTCCTTCTTGCGTTTAAGTTTGTCCAGGAGTTCCTCGTTCATCCATGCCAGCCTCCTGGCATTTTCACCCGACTTCGTCTTTGTTGAGATGCATCGCTCTTGAGCTTGGATGAACCGATCCTTAAATATTAATCAGCTTTCTTGGGCCCCTCTCCCCTCCAGGACTTTATCCCAGGGAACCCTATCAAGCAAATCCCTGAAAAGGCCAAAGTCTATTCTCCTGAAGTCCAAGGTGTCCCCATCCATCATTGTTGCATCTCTCAAACCTCGCACCTGCTCATTATATAAACTAGGTCCCCCTGCATTGCAGCTCTACCCTTGAGCAAAACAGCTGGACCCCTTAGTTTGGTGTCATCTGCTATCTGAATGAACATGGACCATGTCACCTCCATCTAGGTCATTAACAAAGATTTCAAACAGGATTCAGCTTGTTACAGGCAAATGGATAGCAATTAACCAATTAATCATTACCCTCAGAGACTGATCATGCAGCCAGCTTTTTACCCATCTGGCTGCCCAACCACTTAGACCATAACATTCTAACTACAAGGACAAGAATACCGTGGGAGGCAGTGATGAAAGCCTTATAAAGGCAAGGTAAATGATATTCACTGCTCCCTCCTCATCCACAAATCCAGATATTTTGACACAGAAAGCAATGAGGTCACGCATGATTCATCCTTGATAAAGCCATGCTGACTGTACCCACCATAATTTTGTCACTGCCACACACAGAAATGTGTTCCAAAAGGACTCATCCCACAATATTTCAAGTGACTGAAGCAAAAAGCACCACCCTGTAACTCCATGGCTCATCCTCTGGCCTGTTTTGAAGACTGTGGAACACATGCCTTTCCCCAGTTTATTGAAACCCTTCCCCAGTTTCTTTAGTCTTTTAAAGGTTACATAAACAACCCTTCCAGTCGCATCAAATAGCAATCTCAGCACCCACAGATTCACAACCTGTTGTCTTGCATGGATCAAGTTCTTTCAGCTCATCCCTGACTCAACTCTCAACAGAATTCACTGCTGGTAGTGCCTCTCCCTGAACCCTGCCGCTGATAACAGAGGCCCGGGAGATCTTCTCAAGTACCTGAGCAGACTGGCATAGCACAGAAAGATGCAACATTTTGTTCAGATGTGTTATCTCTCTATTTGCATACTGTGGGAGACTGTGGGAAGACAAGTGGGAAGGCTGTAGAAACTGAGTAATCGTTTCAGGGAATCAACACTCATCTACTTTTCACATTAAAAGTTGTTGAGGAAATTACTCAGGAGTTGAGAAATACCTTCTTTATTACTTTTCTTAATACTCGCCCAAGAATGGGAATCTTTTTGGTGAGTTTATAACATTGAAAGGAAAATTCTATCCTCATTTACTACTCAGTCCAAACTCTGTTCTGGAAACAGACAATTTGAGCAGGAAATGATTCACGAGTGTCAGCATACGCAAGATTGATTTCATCCTAGAGTTCATTACAAAACATGTTTTACAGTAATAAAAATATCTTCACAGTTCTGAGTTTATCACTTTATTTCCCTCAGCACTGTTGTTTAAGGAACAAAGTCATGTGAAAACTAGCTTTTTTACCAAATCACTCTAACCAGAACAGTTTCCTGACACTCAGTTCACTCAAAGAATTCATTCAACTCACTAAAACTAGTACCAACAAAAGGGGACAAAGACAAGTTATGCAAGTTTAATGATAGTGGAAATACAACATTTTTAAAGCAAATTCCATCCAAAAGCTACATTACAAATATGTGCAAAATTCAGAACTTCCTAATATTTGGGTGGATTCATATTGAATTGATTCTGCTTTATTCACTATATGCTGAACATGTGCTCTCTTTATTACAATACCCACTGTGCCTCACTTAGTGCAGAGATTGATGGTTACCAGAGGCGAAAAAAACCCATAGTGATAGTAATTGCCGATAGTCCCAAAGGATGTTAAATTTTACTGCAGAAATTAAAGATGCATCAAGAATTTGTAGAAAACTGAGATTAGTAGAAAAATACAGTTGAGAAAACAGCTGTGTTTTATCAACAGCATTTCTGGCAGGTGTCGATTGTCAAATTGGTTTAATGTTTCCTTAAAATATGACATCCAGACTCTTCTGTTGTTGACCTGACTGTTGGTCATTCAAAAGATGCACAAGTCATTTGCAGCTATCAAGTCAACAGCAACTGTGCTTTGAAGATGAGATATTGCAAGAACTCTGTGAAAAATGGGTCCCCCCTTCTAGTTTCCATGTTAGCTTGGATACATGTGTGTGCACCTTAGGGCATAACCTGTTGCACAAAACTGAACTTGCACAATTTAAATGATTCCAACACTGAAAGTGACATAAGAACAATTATGTTATTCATCTCCCAACAGCCAGTCCAACGCTGAAGGGAAAAAAGAAAGGAACTGTGCTTAAGGAAGAGGAAACTAGCCCAAAAGAACACAAATTAAAAGAGAAAAGACTTTGGGAAGGAAAAAATCCATTTTAGCTACCAACTTAAGTATTGTATATGAGGGAACTGTTAATAATTGCCAATCACTTACTTCTAATAACAATACACAGTTCATGTTTTACATAAATTCCTATTCTCTTGATTTAGTGCTGCACTGTTTAATAGCACCTTTTAATGACAAAAAAACCCTGGTGTAATAGACAAAAGTTCTGAAAACAGAGATGTTAACTCAGAATGTGTTAAAATGGAAGATGTGTCCTACTGGAAACTGAATCTTTATGGCATTAAAAACAGTTTTGTAACTCGATGAAGGACTGACAGTGTCACACATTACTTGTAATTCAGGTTTATGAGGTACTGCAGAAGGGATGCAAAGTATCAGTTATACCTGGTAGAACCTCATTCAGTTACTTGAGGACTAACACACATCATAAGCCACAGAATTCAAGTACTCGCATTCTGCCTTTTTAATTGCAACACACCTCACTAGTCACTCTGCTGCATGCAAATCTATTGCCTGATTCAGCTAAGAAGATTACTTCTATAAGTTAAAGGTGAGCTTTTTACCAGGCCTCCTGTCACTCCAAGAATCTGAATATTTATAAGAAAGCATTCACATGGCAGAACGTTTTGCAAGTTAATCACCATTTCTGTTTGTGACACCCATAAATACAAATAAAAAAGTAGAAACCAGTGATTTTCATAGCTTAAAAGAAAAACAAAAGCCTAACTGAATGAAAGATTAGGGGCAGAAAAACTCCACACCCAAAGAGAATTTAAAAAACAAAAATTAAGAAAAAAAATAGTATACTCCCTCTTAAAATGAAACAGCAGTGACAATATAGAAATACTGAATTAAAATGACTGATTTTCATGGAAAAGAAATACTTCTGCTTTTTTACAGGAAGGTTTGCTATTTGTTAAGGTCTAATTGAGCAGATTGGGAGTCCACAAAATTAAAGTGCTCATCTCATCATTTCAGTTATCTATAAGACTATACAGCATATTGACCTTTCTTGCGATTGCTGCACTACTAAAATTAGTACCTTCACTCACAGATGGTTAACAAAATTAATTGGCAGAGTTGTTTAATCACAGAGAAATGTGTGTCAACTGTGCAGGACAGCTGAAGCTCAATACCCTTCAAGAAAAGGTGGCAAAAATTAAAGATATTTTGCTTCAAGCATACTATAAAGCTCTTGCGAATATATGCTTAAAGAGCTCGCAGCACTTAATAAATTCAATTACATTTTAAAGTATGAGATGATTTTGCTTTCTAATGGTTAACACAGGGGACAAAAATTTTTCCAATATCTCAGACTACAGCAACCATTACCTGCCTGGTTTTAATAATCACATTATCTCTAACTCAATTTACTGGTTTGGAAACATGTTACAATATGCATTCATTGACAGAAATAACACATACCTTCCTAAGTGCTGAAATGTTTAATTCATCAGTAGTTAAACTCCCTCGGAGGCTCAGCATCAGAAACTGTACAAACATGACTGCATACTCAACAGCCTTTTATTTTGCAGCAGCAGCAGCACTATTTGGAAGATCTTCAGGTAGTTCCTACTTGTCATACATCACTTGGTTTCACAAAACTGTTTTTTTTGTGTGAGAACTAGAGAGAAATCAAAAGGAAACTAAACCAGCTCTGCTCCAGGTGCACACTAAACACACCCTGATCCATAATCAGGTCTCACTGCACCAAATAACCTAACAAGTTCAGTCTGTGAAGTACAGATTTAATTCTTCCAAATCAGTCTTCAAAGACTGTCTAGCATTCAGCAGTTAACAAAGAAATATTTAAAACAGTATTAAGTATAAAAGAAAGTGAATTAATCATTTCTTCCACAAGCTCCTAATCTTTCAGATTAAATAAGTCTGACATGAAACATTATAAATAGTTAATTACCAAAATACTGACACTAAATATGAATTAATGACAATTCTCACATATCCAAAAAGGAGACAGACCTTGGACTTCTTAAAAGCACGCAGATTTGAACTGATTCAGCCAAACAAAATGAAGAAGAGGAATAATTTCTGAATAAGTACAGACTAAATTGATTCTGCCTTGAACAACCACAGCATGCAGTTTTAGGTGGCTAGTCTTGAATGCATTCCCAACCTTAGCAAAAAAAGTAAAAGCTTTTCCTGGACAGAAATGATAACTTGGAAACTCCACTAAATGGCAAACATCAGGTTTTCAACCTTATTTCTAGGATGATGGGGGCAGGGGGGAGGAGGAAGAATGTAACAGCAATACAACCAAACTTGTTCAACTCATACATGTTAAGCGCACAGCTCAATTTTAAAGTCAAACTGTAAACATACTTAGTGACTTAAATAAAAAAAAAAAAAGCTCAAAAAAAGTACTACAAATCAAAACCTGAGCACACATCATATCACCATACTTACTTCAACTGGTCGGTCAAGTATGTGCACAGAGCTGCTTGTGAATCATGGCCAAAGCACACTTACTAAAACTTTTCCTACTGTCAAAACCATCTGCTAGTTCAAAATGAGATTAATTCAGTGTTAATAAAACTTTGGATGAACTCATTTCATTGCAAGGTGTTTTTTTGGGTCGTGTGCGCCCCCCCCAATAAATTACTGCAGATAATTTCATTCTTTGGAAACAGACACAGTGAAGTGATCAGAAGGTCCAAACAGCCTCTGCAAAGAGGATCGCAAAATGGTTCAGCTTTTCATCATTATAACCTGTACAAAATGCTGTTGACTGCACATATATAGCACACTATTTACTCTCTCATATGAAAGTACACCTATACCTCCTCAGAAAGGTCTGTCCTTTGAGTAACTCTGCTCACAGATCTATTAAAACGGTTACACATTAACAGGCTCGCAACCATATGGCCAAATCTGTGACCCATCAGACACTGGCTGAAAGAGAAAACCTTAAAAGTTGTCCTCCAAATCAAAGCTTCCATAGACAGAATAAAGTTGACTTTACCCAGCTGATATACAGGCTGATGAAGATTGGGAAATTCCTCTACCCTCAAAAAGGTACATCCATGGTTGTGGGCCTTTTGTACAATTACTCTGGATAAAGCATTAATTTCCACAACTACATCTGTTAATTTTAAAATATGCAGACACAAAAAGAAGGTTTCAGAAAAGTAAATGTATTTGTTAAATATATGTTATGCTAATGTAATATATACAAAGATCACCATACTTGCTCAGATCACAAAATTATCTAGACTTTTACTTCTGCCCTCTCCCTAGGTTCTCCTCCCTCATCAGGATTACTAGGCAGGATAATCAAAACCACTAAAATTCTGGTGTTTAACTATGCTCTACCTAGTAAACAAAACACTGTCATTTGTACTCCTAAACCAGAGATGAAGGAGGAGTCTTTGAATCATTTGATTCTTGACATTTATCCAATCAAGGGAAATAAGGCAGTCCTTTGTAAACCTTGAGCACAAAGCACAGCATTTCCTAACAACCTAATTAAAAGCCTTTACTATGCTTGTTATTTCTGCCAATTCCCTTTTTCTAGGATTATTCTGGGATTCATTGCTTCACCTGTTAGCACTAATCCTCAGCCTAAAGCTTTTGTCATGCTTTCCTTGGATGTACTTCTCTCATCCAGCAAAGAAACACTGAAGCCATAGAAGACAAAGCCGCTTTCAGGAACTTCACATGTACATTTTCAGTTGATGCAAAATCCAGACCAACAATTAAGTCTTACTCTGAATTGAGGGATCTTTTCTGGATTAGATAAACAATTATGCCTCGTAAGACTTTCATGAAACAAACCCTAACCTAAAAAACAAAGGATCAAATCTTATCTTACATGCTCCTTCACTCTTTCAAAGTCTATAATGCAACTAAGACTACCTTCTTACATGTAAGAGAAAAAACTTGCTTTACATTTGTGTGCATGAGATACACCTTCCAGTTCCTGAAAAGCAGAAACACTTATTTGATTTTCTAGAAAATATTCAGCATAGACACAATATAGAAACTTTCAATCATAATATCTAGCTCCACTGAAAGCATCTAGCCTAAGCTCTAGAAATAGGACCACTTGAAGACAATGTCCTTCCCATAAATCTACTATTTCTTTAGATAGATCCAAGGCATGAATTGACTATGTAGCATTAGCACCTTCTACAGTAAAGCTTTACTTTCCATGTACGTTGGTGTTTCTAAGCTGTGTTAGTTTTGACATCTATAACAATCCTAGACCAGAAGAGCTTTGGTATGGTGCCCTGAATCCTTCAGCAAATCAAATGTTGAGCGTTAAATATTTCCATCTCTCAAAAAAGAGACAGAGCCATAAGAATAAGCCTCATGGAAGCATAGAGTTGTGAGATCAGATGCTGGAATAGGCTGCATGGGTGTGTCGCCTCTCTAATGAGGAAAGTTCTAGTTACCTCAAGTCACTTTTGTTGCTTCACAGTTTGTTTCTGTTCATCTGAGAACAGATATCCACTTACAATGTGGAAAGTTTAATCAATTGGGCCAACAGTAACAAAAAAAAACAACCCACAACATTTATTTTCTCACAGCAAAACAGGATGTCTTCTATAGGATACACCACTATCTTCAGTGCAGGACTTCTTGGTCCAAAATAAGTGAAGCTCATCAATAGGTTAAACCTGAGAGGAGTATTCTTGCACTTACAGGTCCTCAAAGACTATATGCTATAACATAATTGTATATTCAAAAGCTTTTCCCTCCCCTCAGTCAAAATTAAGTATTTGTCTTCTGAGACATGATCCCACTAAAAACCAGAGCATTGCTCAGACAGTTTCATGACTCCTGCAAGGGAAAAAGGTATGTAAACCTCAGTACACTGCATTAAAAGTTATAGGATTTGCATGTATAAATATATATATATGCTACAACTTACATATAAAATGTAATTTATACATTCATATCATATATTATATTACATATTTATATACATACTTTTTTTTTTTTTAATGCCAGGAGCAATCAGCTACTTTGGAAGAACCAGATCCTGTACAAAGTACCAAAAGAAAAAAGGTTTTCATCTTTGAATGGTGGTAGTTCATGTGCTGACTTGCTTCAATCTCAGAAACCAATGACAAAAAGGATCAGAAGAAACGCATGGCTCTATTCTTTGGAATCTACACCAACATATAATTATAAGACCATCTGTTCTCAAAATTTAACAGCCCAGAGTAGCTGGCACCCGATCACCTGACAAAAAGGATCAAAAATCCATAAACTTAATGTCAAACATACTCTCCTATGTAAAAGGCCTGCGACTGTGAAATGCTTAGATGGCTAAAGTGTATTTAGTGAAGTACCTACTCCTAGACAATGATGCTCATAAGAACACGATGATGATGATGCAGTAGGTATTGGCTAAGAAAAAAAATACAATCATACTTCGCTTTGACATAGATACCAGTAAAGTTTGCCTAATTCCAGTGTACCATTTATTATTTCCTTGTTTTTCCATACCTAGGCTGTCTTGCTGTTTCTCTCCTGAGGTCACTAGGGCAGGGATGTGATGGGGGAGGAGAAGGGAAGAAGCAGCAAAGTGTACCCCTGTAGCAAAGCAACACATTACAGAACCCGATAATAATGCAGATACAGAGCAACTGGTGTTAACAAAGCACGTTTTGAAATTGTAGAATTTATTCTCCAACCCTCTGCTCTATTTGCCTAGCACTGAGAAAGATCATTTAATTGGACAGCTGATCTCCATCCCTTTCTCCTTCCCTCAATACGAAGTCTATTTTGATTGTGTTAAAAATGAGATGAGAAAAGCCATCACCCCTGTAACTTGGTCTTATTTTGCGTGCTTGCAATGATCTGCCCAAGATCCTTAGGAAACTATACACTGCCTTTAAATGCCTTTTGATACTGGGGAGACAAGTTCTGGAATAAACTAACCGCCTCCAAAAAATTGCTCACCCATGTTAAATTACAGTTGGGTTTTTTTTCCAAAATAGTAACAACAAGCATTATATTTTAAAAGCAATCCATACAGGAATTGCAGGTACAGTAGAGAACTAAATTTTTCTCTCTGTTTCAAGGGGATCCTGGATCAGCAGCCCCCGCACACAGAAAAGCAAAAGCAGCCCAATGCACACACAGCTGACTCATTTAAATGATAACAGGAAAAAGCAGTAGCACATAAATTTAAAAAAAAAAAAAAATAAAAGCTTGTATATAGATGAATAAACATAATACAACAGCTATCAAAATCTTAGGTTTACCAATGATAGCACATTACTCGGCATTTCGTTTTACAAATAAGTTGCTAAAATTAAACTGAAGAAGCCAGTCACATGTTATTTATTCCTGTAACTGTTATACAGAAGTTTAACTCCTCCGAGAAGCACTCTTAATGGTATTCTATGCCAGTATTTTGGCATCTGATCATGCTCCTTTAAATGAGTACACATGCAATAAAATGACTATTTTATGCCTCTGGTGTTTTGGGGTTTGTCTTGTTTGCTTAGGGTTTTTTTAGGTGGTGGTGGGTGCGCTGTTTTGTTTTCGTTTCTTTTTTTTTTTTTTTTTAATAAAGAATCCAGCCTCTCCCTAGGGTGAATCCAAAAGAAGACTTTCTTGATGCAGGATGACTGACAAAAAAAAATTATCAAGAGATCTCTTCAAACACTAAGCTTGATGTTGATAATTAATCTTTCTATGAATTCTTTCTTTTCTTTATGGCTTACATGTAAACATTGACTCCACAATTGCAAAACATGATGTACACTGGTATGCCCCATTTTCTCCCAATCAGTACAAAAGTTTTTGATAGTTAGTCCAAGATTATAAAAAAATAATACAACATTCTCCTCAGGATAAATAAAGGAAAACAGACTGTTTAATATTCTTTGGAAGTAAAAGCGACTGTACAAAAAAAAACCCCAACAATTTAACAACAGGGCCCGACTGAATTACGAAGTATTTCAACAGTAAAAAGTACAAAACTTAAGTCAATAGGGTTTTTTTGGTGATTTACTATGATCTCTAAAGAAAGGAGCTTAACAAAAACTGATCATTGCTACCTGTTTCTCAAGGCTGCTAATATAATTTAAAAAACCACAACATTTCTGCTTCACAGTCCAAGGTACTACCACTGCAATCACTAAGTGAATCACTTAGATACTACAACTGATATCAACATAGAAGGAAACTAACTATACTTCATCCTTGTATTTTTTTCCACAACAAAAGGCAACTCCTGTCTTTCTCAGAGGAACCAATATAAGCCTCCAAATACTATGTAAAAATATACTTACATAGACCTTGTGAATTATGTAAATAAGGTTTGCTGAGCAACCTTTCTTTTCAAGGTCTAGTAATTGTTACCTTCAGAGAAAAAAAGTGGATACAGTTATGATACAAAGTTTCTTCTCTTTTTGCCCTCCTTCCAGCTGAGGCTAAAATGGCATCTCACGTTTCATTCTTCAATTACTACTTCAGACAACTGCCATGACTGCTCTCGATAAGTTATCCAATACAGTACACTTTCAGAGTACAGAAATGTCTCTTTTGGTCTCTAGCTTTTATCTCAGAATACACATACATATTTTTTATGCTAAATATAAATAAGTTTTGTCTTACTAATGTCGTAATGACTGTTAACAGGATATTGCAATCAACAGTTTAGTCATGACAGCCTACTCTGATGTATCATCTTCACATCTACGAGGCTTTCCTAGTATTACCAAATAGAAAAGAGTTTTTAAAAGCTCTAAATCAGTTTTTTGCCTTGCAGGCATACACAAAGCCTGTTTTACATATTATTAGCAAAACTTCAATCCTTTTTCCACAGACTGGCAGTTCCATCAAAAGTGCTCCTCTCCTTTCTACTTAAATCAATACCACACAGAGTAAGAGAGACACATGAGAACACTAGATTTTCTATTAGAAAGCTATAATATCAGTACAAATGCTTCTGCTAAAATGAACTCTAATGTAGGAGTAACTCTGTGTTATTGCTGTCATCTATCATTGTTCAGCTGTTCACGAATGAAGTTTGATCTGTTCCAAACCAAAGCCATACAGCTTCAAGCTACCTGGTTCATATTTTGGAAAGTCAGAATGCTTGAGGGAAAAAGTAACTCAGCTACCAGAATTTTGATAAACAATAAACAATAGCTTCTAGAGAAATACAGTAACACAGACAAGATTTCTCAGGAATATACATACCAAACAGTGGAACAACACTGCAATCCTAGTTAGGAGTATAACATCTGAACAGTCTCAAAACACAGCAGACCGAGAATTATAGCAGCAAGAGTCTGCTGCAAGGGGAACCAGAATATAAAGTAATCCCTTCCTTAGCCTAATTGCAAAAAGCACAGTTCATCAGTACCACTGATGTCACCTACTTCATTACAAGCTGCTTTTAAGTTGCTGGTATTCCCCTTGTATGTTTAATGGATCAAAAAGGGACCAGCTGTTCAGCCTACACTACAGTTCAAAGCAACTCAAGGTATTAAATTCTACCTCAACAGGAAAGACGGGAGAAAAGGAACATTGGGGATCCTAGATAAGCATAAAAAACTCTGATTTTATTTCCTCATAGAAGTGCAAGAAGACAGAACACAGAAGGCCTGTCTCTTGGGCGATTACATGACAACTTCTGAAGTCACTACAAAGTGCTACCAACTTCCTAAATGTCTTGGACATCAAGCACTCCTAAGGAGACAGTTTTGAGTTATTCTAAAAGAGAATTAAGCTATAATTTCATGCTCCATCTGGGGAAAGACAGAGAACCTTAAAGCTGGCAGCATTCTAGGAAACTGACAGACATTTGCCAGTGAAAGTATTATTTAAGTGTAATGCTGTGGGATAGAGATAATGCCTTTAAGCAATGGCTATGGAACCAAATATTGTGGAATTAAACATCCATAATGGGAGAAAGTCTAGCTTTCCATCAAGTAATAACCAATTCAGGAACAGTACTACCATTACAATTATACAATCCTATAACATTCAAATCAAAATGGTGTTTTTCTATAATTAAAAAAAAAAAAACTATGAAGAATTCAGAATTAATCTGATTTTCAGAAGAATGTACTCACTAGAAGCTCAAGACAACCTCACAACAGCAGCACCCAATGCATTTAAGAAGCTATCACGTGGACAACTATATTTTAAAAAGCAAGATGCTCATTCCACACTACTAAGAGGTGAAGAGTACTTTTCACTGTGGAGATACAATCAAAAAAAGTCTGAAGAACGCTGATGAAATGCTGGAGTACACCCATCACAGTAAAGCAGAATGTTCTTCAAGTGCTTACCCTAAGCAAGGTGAAATTCCTTTCAGAAATATTTTCTTGGTTAAACTCTCACTCAGACATCCAACGCCTCTACCCAAAAAAGACCACAAAAACACATCAAAGTAAAAAAGATGTTTTCAGCCATACCACATTATTTCAGCTGAAACATAAATCACATCTTGAATGCAGATCAGTCAAATGTGGGAAATTTCAATGCAGAGTGTTAGATATTAGATTTGCATTGCACCACTTGGATGATAACCCATTATAAGCAAGTTTCAGCTGAGAGGAGTTCTTTAGTTCTTGAGTTCCACACAAATCACCATGATCTACTTTTTAGGGAAATTATTTCTATTGAAGTGTAAAAAATACTCACTGACTTTCTCTCCCTCTTTTGGCTTCTGATGAAAAGGTTTCCAGGGAAACTTTAAACCACACACACAAAAAAAAAAAACCAACCTATTTTTCAACTCCAAAAAATACAAGTCCTACAATAGCAAAAAAAAAAAAAAAAAAAGCTCCTGTTCATTGGCTCCATCAACTCCTCCTTGGTTATTCATGGATTTGTTAACCTTTGAGATATCATTTGCACTCTCCTTTTGGATTCTTGCGAAGTATAATTGGTTAACTAATCCACACTGCACTGAAAACTATTGTATCTTTCCAAGAACCTGCACTACTGCAGGAATACATTCCATGTTAGTTTCGATCTCTTCAAAATAAGATGACAATGACATTCCCCATTTATGAAAAGAAAGGATTTTCTCATTCTTCAAGATCAGTAATAAAGAATGAAAATAAAGTTCAGCATATGCTACACTCCGCAGCTGTATTATTTTTTCAGAGTAGCTGTGCTGCACCACAACTGGTGAAAACACCGCAACTAAGCAAGACTAAAACACTGTCAACCCAAGTGAGAGCTATATAGGCACATGCACACAACACTCTCAATATTATATCAAAGATATCCCTGCTACCTATTACCCTAAGAATGCAGCCAAACAGAGAGAGATGCAACTGCCTCAGGACAGGTAGCACGCTCTTTAATCTCCCTACTTATTCTCTGATCTTTATTGAGCCCATAAAATTTCTTGGAAATTGATAAATGATACATCAATAATTGTGATCTATATGTACATGTTCCCAGGAAACGGTAAAGGAAACCCAAAGACATCAGTGCATTTTTCACAGGAGGCTGAGGCAGCAGTCAACCAGAGCTCACATTTTCACATATTTTTAACAACTTCCAAAACCAAGAGGTAATACAATCACTCAAAGTTGAGGTGACAGGAACACCAGAAAAAAAAAAATAATACAATCAGGGACAATCAAGTGTGGTGGAGGACTAAAGAGCCAAGATCACAGCAAAGAGATTGAGATAATGGCATGAGTCAGCCAGCATCTTGGCTCCAGGGGCTGAGTCAACTTTTGACAATGCCTTAAGCTAAAATTAGTATAAAGCCCAAGGTCTGCCCATGCGAGAAGTCTTTACAAAGCGATGTGCTGAAATACCCATACTGAGGTCTACAACACCGATTCCTGCAATTATACTGGAACTCATTTCATAGGGAGGCTGAAGGGGTAATGAAGAGATTTTTCTGGTCCCCCAGTAGATCAGAGAAATCCCTTGTTCATTGTCTAAACAGAGAAGTCTGTTTAATTACAGTAAATCCTATTAAACTGATCTTCCTTATAAAGGGCTGAAGTGACCAACTCCAAAAGGCTATAGAATACATAATGAATTCAGAGTTTAATTAGGACACGCTGTTAGCTAACTATTATCTATTAATTAGCATTCGTATTTTTTACATCTCATTGCAATAATACCCTTTTACTTTTAAATTGCACCCTTCTTTTTTGGACCAAAGTTACACAATTCTACCAGTGTGGTAGTAATTATAGTGATTGCTTAGAGAACAGCGGCTTGGAAATATCTGTAAATGTTTAATTAGGGGATAAAGGAAAGACAAGGGAAAAAAAACAACCTCAGAGAGAGGAATCACTGTTTTTCCAATCTGTACGTATTTATCAAATGCTTAATCCATTCTAAACCACACATTCATTGCATTTTTCTCGCACTATTTCCACAGCACCCTGAAATGTCAAAAATTATTTCAGAAAAAATGTTATTATACCCCAAGACATTCTCTTCAGTATGAAAACAGAGCTTAAAAAATGAAAAGAATTCAAGAATTAAAATACTCACCTGCAGCTGAAAAATAAATAGCATCAGAAAGTTGAGTGAATGGTATTCCACATACATTGGTATTGTATCACTAGAAATAAAATTTTCACTGGATTACTCCTTCTAAGGAAATCCTACTTTTGTAATAAAGACTATTTAACTTCAGGTTTTCTTCACTCCAAGAAGACATATGAAATTTAATACAAAATGTTGTGCACATTAACAAGCCCTGTGCTGCGATATTTACCATTTGGCAAGAGCACAGGTAAAAAAACTACGTTAGAAGGTCATTAAAGTATTGCATACTAACTCAGGAAAAGCAATTTATTTCCTTCAACCCCGTTCTTTAAAAAGTCAAAAGAAAATCTCGGATAGTTTCAGTGTAGCAGATAATCACTAACCACAAGAAGTCAAAAGAGTGGTCACATGAAAGTAAAGTATAACATGTCAAGTACTACCAGTACTATCCTTTCCTCCAGCAGTTTTTCCCTCTCCCCTCCACCTTCTAAAGCAAATCTTTTAAAAAGTGCTGCCTAAAATAGCAAGAGCTTGAAGGACATGATCACACTTGAATTTTATGGAAACTTTAATTAAACTTTCTTGCATATTTAAAAAACTTCACAGATGAAGTAAGTTTGTCATGGTGAAAGCTGACTTGATATTTCAGGAAACTTCTGGAGTTGGACACTGGGCCTGTTTTCTACACAAATGGTGAGGCTTCTTGCTGGAGAGATGCCCAATTCACACTTGACACTTGTTTAGTTGTCAGAAACAACTAAACAGGAGGACACAAACTCAACAACAAGCAGTTACTTCAGGATTAAGCTAGCAAAAAGACCTAGGTGGGAAAATTTTAAAAAAAGCTTTTAATAAGTAAAGCTGACTACAAAGAGACCACAATTTTAATCAACCTCTCAGTGTTATTCCAACTCAGGGATGCTTTTAAGAGGGACAAGATGAAAGAACTAGACGCACAATATTCTCTGTTCTTCTGCCTATTCTCTAATTAACCGGACCACTACAAAAAACATGCAGGGTGCTTTACGATAGTTGCCTAACAAGATATGCTCAGCTTACGACAAAAGAATAGATGAGTAAGTACTAAGCAGTGTTACTTAAATGTAGGCAAGAACAAAATTTATATCTGTTTGTGAAAACTGCAGGTCTGGAGATTTTAACTGGAGCTCTCAAATAAGGCCAGCTTAATGTGAACTTCCCTCTGCTGGCAACCTGTCAACATTCAGCAATGGATCAGTTGTATTTGGAGTCAGCAGTTTATACCTTCTACATCTCAGAGAATGCTTCAAGAGGTAAGCACTAGAGGAATATTAATTATGAACAGGTTAAAACACTTCTGAAAGAAAACAAGAGTGGTTAGCACCAGTCCTAGGAAAACACTCACACAACACAAGAAGAAAAATGACCACTCAAAGGGTTGCTTACAGGTCTGACAAGAAACATTTAAAAAGAGGTTTGCAAGCTGAACTTCTTTCCCATATCAATTACCTAGGAAAAGCACCAATATAATTTAGCTGCTTAAATGTGACATGCAACTTTATTAAATAAACTCCTTTAATCATGCTACTGCACTAACACAACAGTGACTTTAAATGACAAACCTGGTTTTCTT
This sequence comes from Phaenicophaeus curvirostris, assembly GCF_032191515.1. Lineage (NCBI taxonomy): Eukaryota > Metazoa > Chordata > Aves > Cuculiformes > Cuculidae > Phaenicophaeus > Phaenicophaeus curvirostris. The sequence continues at coordinate 65,476,137 of NC_091392.1, read as the reverse complement.
CTTGCAAAACTCGATACTGTTCCTTCCAAATGGTGATTTTTGAAGCTTCATCTTTCCTCAACGCTCTCTCCTTTTTTAGCTCAGGACTCCAGAAGGTCTTGATACTATTCATAGAAGAACTCAGCTTGCTTTCTTTCACCTCCACATCCTTCCGAAGCAGATCATTTTCCCTTAATACTTCTTTGAGTTGCGTCTGCAGATCCATTATTGTGTTATCCCTGGCCTGGCGCAGCGAGTGAGGCACAGTGGATGCCATACTCACTGGGGGGAGATGGTGCTCTCCAAATGCGATAGTATCGCTGGCAACTCCACTACTGGCAATGTTAGGGCTGCTACCCATTGCAGTCATCCTAACACCGTAAGGCAGCCGCCCCCCAGATCGGCCCAAAGTCATGGTGCTTTTTGGGGTGTCTGCACCCACGTTCTCATGGTCACTAAGATACATAGGGCCAGACGTAGCATAGGCAGCATTTAAGGACTGAATATTTTCCATAGAAAGGGTTTTCCCACTGCCACCCCCAGTACTACTCCCAGAACTGCCTCCTGTGCTGTTGGTCCGACGATGGCCCAAGCGTGGTGACCGTGGCAGCCTTGGTGAACGCCCTGGACTCTGGTTGCTCGGCTCAACCTTACCGACTGACCGAGCACTCCCGTACATGGTTAAGCTGGTGGTGTGAGGCAATTAGATAGGCATAAATCAGGAACACGAAAAATCCTGTTAAGTTCTTCAACGGTTGCAAGGCAGCTTAAGGCCAATCACAACTTATAACAGACCCAGTTGTCCATCTTTGAAGTCACGTGCTCACGGCGTTCAGGACCATATCTGCATCAATAAAAATAATATATTAAAAACTGTATCAATAAAAATAAGATTAAAAATCTAATTTATCACAAAATATTTTGTCCTAATTAGAATTAAGTGTATTCTACTACCTTTACACTTCTCCAGCACCTTTTCAATTCCCATTCACAAAGCATCAATCTTTTATTTAAACTCTAATATTTAAACTCAAATAAAGAACTTCTGTTCTTGCTTTTCAGTTGTTATATTTTCACAGTAAAGGGGGGGCGGGGGGAGGAGGGGGGAGAAAGGCCATCAATTATCAAGCCATAATTTTGTTAGTCATGACCTGAACTCTACAAAAGTAGTCTAACTTTTTTCCTATTACTAACTGGCCCCAATTCTTCAGCTGTTACCTTTCTGAGTAAGGGAGACAATAAATATTTAAAGCCCATTCAGTAGTGTTTTTTCCTTCAAGCACCACTAGCTCCCTAGGATGCAGTTTCTAAACCCTGTTGCTGAGAAAATAATCCTGTAAATGGGAACAGGATGTACTGAAATGATTCTAATCATGATCTTGACTAGCAGATCCTTTCAGCATTGCTGACAGCCCTCTACCAAACTCAGAAGTCAAAACCAAAACTATGGAGAATCATTACATCATTTGATCCCCAGCAATGGGACCAAAGAGGATAAGGAGAAAAAGAAAATCACATCTGCAATGAAAACTGGTTACAGTCTCCTGTCTTCTTGAACTGGGACTCAGTCCTAAACAGGACTTAAATCTTTGTTCTGGTTAAGCAGAGATTTCAATCAAAATATACTTCTCATTAACCAGCTCAGACAAATTCCATTAAATAATATCGTTCCAAGAGCAGGGACCTTTTAAGACACAGAACAGTATGGCATCATCATGTTGCAGTTCCTCCTCCCCTCTATTTTTTCTTTAGACATGGAATCTGGCAGCACATGCAATAAAATCCCTTATTTTTACACTGTAACACCACGCTGTCTTACCAGTGCTAAGAGGTAACTCCTTAGTACAGGGGCACTGGGCTGAAACTACTGTTAGCAGTCAAGTTCTTGTAGAAGAGCAAGAAACAGGGATGAAAATCCATTCTTGTGACTGAGCCACCAAACAGTAGATCTATTCCCACTATACAGTTCGCACTTGTTTTCCTATTTTTTCCCCGTGTAAATTATTTCAAGTCACTGTTGGGCTCAAATGAAATCAAAATTAGACCACTGAAACATTCCTGGTCTGACCTCTCCATGTTAGATGAAAGAATACCAGGTAGTGTCTGAAAGCAGCAGCACCTTCTATGTCCCAGCATCACACTAGCTTTCACCTCTCTTCACCTTCTGCTGGAAAGTTTGGTTTGCCAAACATTAGGAATCATTATTCCCAAACTCTATGGTATACTTGTGAGATAACACTTGGACAAGCACATGAAAGATTAGGCTTGAGAAGAATACTGTATAAATAGAAAAAGTAGGTGGAGGCGAAGAGATAAAAAATAATGTTGATAAAAATACTGGAAAAAGGTAGAAAGAAAAACAGTAAAAGCCTGATGAAAAAGACACATTTTTCCTTTCAGAAACAAGTTAGTATACAAAAAACTACAACAAGAAATAGTTTTAAAATGTTTAGTTTAACCCTAAGCTTTAAATGGAAAGCCAAGATCAAAGCAAACCAGCATTTTTTCATTTTCCGTTTCACAGAAGATACAACAGCATGAGTAATTTTACAAAGCTTATGGAAGCTGATACTGTTTTGTGAGCAATCCTCAAGAAGTTTAAGTGCGCTCTCCTTCTCTCAGTTTCTCTTTTCCTTAAATGACAACCACTGCTAGCAACAACATTGTCACAGAATATTTTAAAAACATATGTAAAGGAAAACAGGCCAAGGAAAGAGTCAGCAGCATTAATAATTGAGGGTAGCTACCAAAACACCACCTACAGATTTTTTTTTTTAAACAAGTTACAGATAAGACATTTTCTCTACTTGAGCTCCATGTAACACAGCCTACAGTGTTTCAGTGGAGCTGCTTCAATAAGCAAGACGCTGTGCCCCAGATATAGAATAAAAACACTGCTTCTAAATAGAAAAGCTATTTCAGACTAATCTCACTGAGATATCAAAATTCTAAAATTGCTGCTGTGACACCACTTGAGCACTCAAAACAAGTCAGACTTGATTTCTTAGACACTATATAAAGTACATTCAACTGAGAGCTTGTATTCACGAGGATTCTCATGGAAATTAATCCAAATCACAGCAATTAATTCATCTGTTAGAAATTCACCAAATCAGTGCAAACACTCATTCACTTAACAGCTTCAAATGAGTTCAACTTGAACCAAAAGATTAGATATGTTTTATTCTGTGTGTTTTAACCAAAACACTTTTGCCCCAAAACATCAAGTTTAAGAGTTGGTAGGAGTATATTACTGCTGCATGCTGCATGCAGAAATATCACCTACCAAAGTGCCTCACAACACACAAGAAGTGCATGAAAGAATTCAGATAATTTCTAATGAGATAATCATCCCCAAAATGGAAAAGCACTATTTAAATTCACGTAATTGCTTTCTTCTTCCGCATTTTGTGGAACTATTAATAGCTTATCGAAGAATAAAAGTGACTGATGTCCTTGACAGAAAAGTAGCTTCCCAGGCAGCTGAAAGGAGCTGGTACCACAGCAGGTGCAGTGCCTTCCAACACACAGCAGGCAGGTTAGCTCTCATTCCCCATAAGCGGAAACACCAATCCTATGCTAAATCAGCTCTAAGCTTTGTTTCACAGGTAGACGCCATCCCCTCTGTTACTCCAGAAAAAAAAAATATTCAAAAAAATCAAATAATACAAGCTATGAAAGCCAACTGCTAGAATTAGATGTTGAACAGGCTCACAGAATGGATTTCCATAGCAGGCACATGTTTAAGTTGGGGAGAACTCCGACATCACTGCCATCACCACCACTAGATGTTACACTGCACTAATGTCCCAAAAGCAAAACCAAACAAAAGCAGTAGATTAAAAAAAGTTCTTTGGAAAAAAGTAAATGCAACCTTCTGGTATTTCACTTGAAATGAGAACTTCCATTACACACCATTAGACTTTAAAGTTGTGAATATTCCAATTATTAACTAAATACACTCTTCTGACCATGCAGCCAGTTTCAGTATGTTCACTGATACAGAGATTTGTCATGGTTCAAGAGAACCTATATATATATAAATCAATCTTAACTCTTCTCCCCCCATTTTTTTTCTAGTAGAGTTTATCACTAGCCATTTCACTTTGTTGCTATTAGGAATCCATAAGTAGAAGCAGATACTAAGACAATTCACACTAGGGAAAACACTGTTCACCCAAGAAACAGCGAAGTAAAGGAAGGGACAAAACCCACCTTTTCTCACTTGCTATACCAATTAATTGGGAAGAAGAAAGAGTTCAAATTTCCTTCCAAGAGTTCCATGTAATTTCGTTTGGACATTTCCCTCAGATAGCAACATAACCAGAAAACTTAAACATTTTCAATATTCTGACCCACACTAGCACTTTACTAGGAACCTCAGAAGTACAGTCTCTTACAGAATCATTTAGGTTGGAAAAGACATTTAAGATAATCAAGTCCAACCTTTAATCTAACACTGCCAAGCCACCACTGAACTGTGTCCCTAAGCCCCACATCTACACATTTTTTGCACACCTCCAGGGATGGCAACTCCACCACTCCCCTGGGCAGCCTGTTCCAGTTCTTCATCACTCTTCCAGTGAAAAAATTTTGCCTAATATCCAATCTAAACCTCCCCTGGTGCTATTTGAGGCCATTTCTTCTCATTCTATCACCTATCACTTGGGAGAAGCCACCATCACCCACCTTACTACAACCTCCTTTCAGGTTGTTATAGAGAGCAATTAAGGTCTTCCCTCAGCTTCCTCTTCTCCAAGCTAAACAACGCCAGTCCCTGCAGCCAATCCTCATAACACTCATGCTCCAGGGCCTTCACCAGCTTCATCGCCCTTCTCTGGACATGCTCCAGCACCTCAATGTCTTTCTTGTACCGAGGCACCCAAAACTGCATGCAGTGTTCAAGGTGCAGCCTCAGCAGCACCAAGTACAGGGGTACAGTCACTTCCCTAATCCTACTAGCCACACCATTTTTGATACAAGCCAGGATGCCGCTGATCTTCTTGGCTACACGGACTCACTGCTGGCTCGTATTCAGCCAGCTGTCGACCAAAACTCCCAGTTTCTTTTGTGCCAGGTAGCTTTCCAGTCATTCGTCCCCAAGCCTGTAGCATGGCATGGGGTTGTTGTGACCCAAGCGCAGGACCCAGCATTTGGCCTTGTTGAATTCCATACAACTGATCTCAAGAAGCCAGCCAGCCCAGGTCACTCCACAGAGCCCCTGCTGTCAAACAGACCAACACTCCTGCCTAACTTGGTATCAGCTGCAAACTTACTGAGGGAGCACTCAATCCTCTCATCCACATCATTGATAAAGATATTGAACAGAACTGGCCCCAGCACCGAGCCCTGGAGAACACCACTTGTGACTGGCTACCAACTGGATTTAACTCCATTAACCACAAACTCTCTGTGCCCCTTCATTCAAATTTTTTTTAACTAGCTTGAGTACACCAGTCCAAGCCACAAGCAGAGTTTTCCCAGGAGAATGCTGTGGGAAATAGTGCCAAAGGCTTTACTAAAGTCTAGGTAGACAACTTCCACAGATTTTCCTTCATTCACTCAGTGGGTCACCTTGTCAAAGAAGTAGATCAGGTCAGTCAAGTAGGACTTGCCTTTTGTGAACCCACGATAACTGGGCCTGATTACCTGGTTGCCCTGTACATGCCACATGATGGAACTCAAGATTATCTGCTCCATTACCTTCCCCAGCACTGAGGTCAGGCTGAGAGGCCTGCAGTTCCCCAGATCCTCCTTCTGAGGAATCCATCCTACCTACTATGACCTTAAAATGCAGCACTGTTTCTTTTTTCCTCCTCTACTCTGACCCTAAATTTAGTCACGAATAAATAACCACTTAATCTTACAGGCTGCGTGATAACAACAAGGAATACTGTCCAACTGTGACAGAACTATATTGACCATTTTTCCTTTGCAAACTGTCCTGTAGGTTTCAAAAACTTTTGGTCCTTTCTGTCACTACAGGAACCCTTATCTAAGATTACAAAGAAAGAGACTATAAACTGCAAGTGTTTAAAACCACAAAACTACTGAAGCCAGTGCTAAACCATTTTTCCCTCAAGGTAGCTTGTGTATCTTAACATTTGCAAAATAAAATTATCTTGTTCACTCTTCACTAAGAGAATAAAAATTTCCAAACAGCATCTCATCTGCAAGCCAAATAAAGAGATCCCAAAGATCAACCTCAACCAAAGTAAAAACTTCATATAGATATCCGAGATTGGCACAGCAGCTTTGCAAGTAGAGACATATAATTGACCTGCTTCAATGCTATCTAGTGATTATGGAAAAGCTTGAAAGGACTATCGGAAGCAGAAAAGAAGAATAGATGAGAGTTACTTAATATTGCATTTTGAAAAAAAATTGAAAAAAAGGACATTTTCTGTTGGAAAAGGAAGAGAGAAAAGCACGTCTTGCCTAAAGAGCCAGCTATGAAAAAGGTCTTCTAAGACCACAGGTAACTGTTCAAATACACTCAGATACCATGAACTGTGAAAAAAGTTTATAATCTGTCAGTAAGCACTTAAATGCACTACAGTGCAATTTGTGGTGCCTAAAATGCTTTTTCTTTACAACAGCCTAGTCATAGCCAGTGAAAAGCAATGGAGAATCAAGCCTTCTTCAAAACATTAAGGTAGCTACCTTCTCCAAGTAGTGATATACAGAACCACACATCAGTGAAAACGGTAATTCAAAGAAACATGAAAACTAGTAATTCCTGTAGCAGAATGGAGCATGCTGAAAAAACAGCAAAATGCAACTTGCACAACTTCATGCAGACTTATTCGTAAGGCAATTAGGAAGTGAGAGAGGACAGGAATAAGGTCTGGTGGTTTTCAATAGAAGAGTTGTATTCAGGCATGGTAGAAATGTTAGAAACTCTGGAGGGATCAGATTAACATCAACTTCAGGATAAAGAATCCAATAAAATGAGATGTGTTTACCAATGCTGTCACATTCAGCCGCTATATCTAGTATTTTATATGAGCAAATGGCTCAGAAAGCAGACATTCCTGGCTACAGCTGACAGAAAACAGAAGATTAATGAACACAAAGTTTTGCTAACCTCTGCAGATATATCTGTCATAAAACTAGATGATGCCTTCAATATGCCCCTCTACTCCAGGACAAATACTAATACCACAGTAACTACTTCTAAGTAAGCAAACCAAATACAGAAAACCATATTACAGAAATATAGGAAAATCCTTGCTTACATTTAGAATCATAGAATAGTTAGGGTTGGAAGGGACTTTAAAGATCATCTGGCTCGAACACCCCTGCCACAGACAGGGACATCCCACCAGACCAGGCTACCCAAGGCCCCATCCAAACTCGCCTTAAACACCTCCAGGGATGTGGCAGCCACAGCTTCCCTGGGCAACCTGTGCCAGTGCCTCACCACTCTCATGGTAAAGAAATTCTTCCTCATGTCTAGCCTAAATCTGCCCTTCTCCAGTTCATATCTGTTCCCCCTCATCCTTTCACTACAAGCCTCTATGAATAGCCCCTCTCCAGCTTTCTTGTAGGCTCCTTTCAGGTACTGGAAGGTTGCTATAAGATCTCCCCAGAGCCTTCCATCTCCATGCTGAACAAGCCCAACTCCCACAGCCTGTCCTCATATGGGAGGTGCTCCAGTCCTCTGATCATCTTTGTAGCCCTCCTGTGGACCCATTTCAACAGCTCCGTTTCCTTCTTATGGTGAGACTGGACACTATACTCCAGATGAGGTCTCACAAGAAAGGATCAGAGGGGCAGAATCACCTCCCTTGACCTGCTGGCCACACTTCTTTTGATGCAGCCCAGGATACAGTTGGCCTTCTGGGCTGCAAGCGAACACTGCTGGCTCATGTCAAGCTTCTCATCGATCACCACTCCCAAGTCCTTCTCTGCAGGGCTGCTCTCAATCACATCATCCCCCATCCTGTACTGAAAATGGGGACTGACCCGACCCAGGTGTAGGATCTTGCACTCGGCCTTGTTGAACCTCATAAGGTTCTCACAGCCTCACTTCTCCAGCCTGTCCAGGTCCCTCTGGATGACATCCCATCCTTCCAATGTGACAACTGCACCACTCAGCTTGGTGTCATCTGCAAACTTGCTGAGGGTGCACTCAATCTCGCTGTCAATATCATTGATGAAGATATTAAACAGCACCAGGCCCAGTACGGACCCCTGAGGGACACCACTAGTCTTGGATCTTCATCTGTACTTTAAGCCATTGACCACTACTCTTTGAATATGACCCTCCAATCAGTTTCTTATCCATTGTGCCATCCACCCATCAAATCCATATCTCTCCAATTTAGAGAGAAGGATGTTGTGGGGGACCATGTCAAAGGCTTTATGCAAGTCCAGATAGATCACATCCGTCGGTTTACCCGTGTCCACTGCTGTGGCCACCCTGTCATAGAAAGCTACTAAGTTGGTCAAACAGGATTTGCCCCTGGTGAAGCCGTGCTGGCTGCCAGTAATCACCTCCATGTGCTTTAGCATAGCTTCAAGGAGGATCTGTTCCATGATCTCCCCAGGCACAGAGGTGAGGCTGACAGGTCAGTAGTTCTCAGGGTCATCTTTTCCACCTTTCTTAAAAATGGGCACAATGTTACCCTTCTTCCAGTAATCATTAAAACAAAAATAAATTAGGAATAACTTCTGCAGCCTTTAGCAAGTTAACATTTTCTTTGTGGCTCCTTCTGAGGTTTCTCTTTAGGACTGACACCAGCTGACAGGCAACAATGTTCACAGAGTCAACACCGTAGCACCACCACAACCTGTTGGTCAGGAATGCAGGGGGCATCTAATCACGAACTACACTAGCAAGCACATCTTACAGCGCAGCGACCCTGCTAGTGTCTCCCCTCAGCGTAATGGAAGCCATATACTCAGCTCCCAGAAGACTGAACTTTCTTGTAGCACTAATCCCTGTGTGCACAAGGAAAGCTTTGAATGTCAGCGTTATAACAGCAACAGAAAACTTCAGCCTTTAGAAGAGCTGTCTTAAATCTGATGAAGCAGCATAGCAGGCACATTAGACTTCATAAATGGAGATAGCAATTGTTCACAATTTCAGAATTCATACCTTAATAGTTAATCACAAATAAGAATTATTTGAAATTATTTGATTACACAATGGGACCTGGACCCCAGTACAGAGAAAGGGGAAAAAAGAAAAAAAAAAATTAAATTCCAAAACAGGAGACACTTATATTCCAGTGAAACTCTGACAAATACCTTTACCCTGGAATTCAAACAGTGGGTGTGATGACAGAAAAGACAGGATTCACAACTTACAGGTGTGTCAACCAAGCCAAAGACAGAAAAACTAAATTCCTGTCACATTCTAGTGCACACCACAACTGCAAAAGCTACTGCTGCTAAGCTACTTTACATAAAAAACGTCAAGCAATTATCTTAGGACTATAATGTAGCTTTTAGGTTTGACTAGTTCTGGAAGGTAAGAAAGCTCACTACTTTTCATGTTAAGTTAATGACCACTACAACGGAAAATGACAGAAGAAAGTTTACTTTGGAAATTGTTTGCGAGCCAGCCAATGCTGAACACAAGGCACTGAACCCATGGAATTCAGAATTGTTTATCCATATCAAAATGTTCTTATCCTCATGGCCTTGAAAGCAAGAAAGCAAAAGGGATGATCGAAATTAAGATGGAAAGAAGACAAAAATGGAACAACTCATACTACAACTTATTCCTAAATAGCATGTGAACAGATGCCCAAGCACTGTTTATGTCCAATCCTTTTTAAAGGTAGGTTATTTTTTCCTAAAGTAAGTTCACTAACTTGCACATCTGCCAAGTTCACTGAAAGAAACGGTGCCCTTGTTCTGCCTCACTGAACATGGGAAGACAGGAATCAATAAATCCCCCCCCAAGCACACATACAAATATTCCCAGAAAAATATCTCAAAAACCCCTGATAATCTTTAGGTAACTGACATATTGAAAACTAGGTTTCGTAAAAGGCATCAACCCTGGCACTAACATTTTGAGGAAAAACCCAGCAGTCATTTGTCAAAAAAATGTTTTGCTTCTAGACATGAACTGACACTCCTGTTACACACTTTTTAAATTTGAAAGGTTAACGTAAATGCCACACATACACTTCAGGTCATCAAAGAACATGGAAACTTCTTGATTATCTGTCCTTTTTAGACACTGTTCTGTTTCCTATTCTTCTCTCTCATTCCTACAAGATATCCCATCCAGAATACCTACACAACCCACAAGCCTCTACACAAGAGCCAGAAATCTGCATCTGCTTCCCTGTTAATTTGTCTCCCACAAGTATACATTTCCTTTCATGAGATCTACTTATTCCACAAGGAAGACAGGAATATGATGATAGAACATGCTCTACTCTTTAACAGCCTCTTTGCAAAAGCAGTTTTAACTGACATCAGGTTTTGTTTCTTAGAATTCTCTGGCTATCAGCATGAAGTATATGCTTCTACCACCACAGCTTCCTTTGTTTATATCTTCTTTCCTAAAAAAATGAGTCCAGAAAACCAAAAAGGCTTACTATTATTATAAAAATGCATGTTATTTCAGTGATCTCTTTATTTACTCATATTTATATATTCTTTGTAATACATCACTACTTCTTTTTTCTTAAAGCTCTGGAGGCCGTCCTCAACTCAGGGGAGAACATGAGGTGCTACTGATATTTCTAAAGGCCTTACCTCACCTCATTTGTCAGACTAATATGGTTCTACTCACAGGGTACTAAGAGTTAACCTGATCACTAAATTCAGGTGCATGAGCAACTTCTTGCCCTTTGGCAGCTTACTGCGTACCAGTAGAAATTGTTCTGTCTTGCTCCAGAGACCGGGGCACACATTTCTTAATGCTGTCTAGACATCACATTTAAAGGCTTCCGAGATGTGACAGAAGTCTTGGACACTGTTCCAGTGCTTATTCTCTCCAACAGCTTTAAGATTGGCACTGCTGAATTTGTTACAGGATGATTAGCACATGGTACAGATATAGTATGGATCATTCTCCATTCCTGACTCTTGTCTAGTTTTACCAGGGATTGGACCCAATGACCCACACGGTCCTACATTTTTAACCCTAACACATGTAGGCAGGCTTGGAAGGTGCATCAGGATTTGTTTTGTGCAACGAATGGGAGCCACTTATACGTCTTTCAGTTTAAAGCACAGAGGATGCTTAGCAAGAATTACCAAGCATCTTTTTCTGTTTTTAAGGAGTCCAAAACACAAAAAGCAGCAGTAGTCGGAACATACACATAAGCTTCCTAACAAGGAACTGATTAAAATAACTCTCATTCTTCTAGTCACTTAGGAGACTGAAGACTTGTGGCCATTAATTTTTTGTCATTGTATGGCTAGAGCATTTTTATCCTTATTTTTAGAGTGTACAGTGAGTAAATACTATGTTTTTATGCATGGTTGTTTCTCCATTCCCCTCAGGCAGCAGGCAACCAACTTCCCAATGGTGGAAAATTGATGCTAAAGTGATAAAGATATTGCAAAAGCCCAGAGGTACCTAGAAGCATCAGTGCATCCCTGTAGACAGCTAGCCTAAAGTCAGCACAATTAACATCACTGTGCGAAGAGAAGCATGCTCCAACTACAGAATTTCTATCATAATCTCACCCTGTCAACAAAGTTCTGTTCCATATACTAGAAAACATCACTTTTCCTATGTGAGCATTGGATTTTCTAGGATCTCACGCTGTATGAATGCCATACAGTTAAACTCTTGGCAGAAACAGGCAGTAATTGAAAGAATCCTCATCACTCAGAGTGCTCTTACAGCAGGGCAGCCAGCAAGGTTCAAGAATGCGTATTATTGTCCTAGAAATCAGTCTGGTTATTTAAAAAACTGCATCCATCCATCCATCTATCCCTAACCATACCATACTGAGATAAAACAAGCCATACTTTTAAAAAAAGTACTACAGTTTTTGAGTGGCTTAGGCAGATAAGTGCAACAAACCCCTCACAGAAGAGAGGATTTTCAGGGAATAGGCTTGAAAATAGAGAGCAGTCAGGGGAGGAGGGATAACAATGGATGAGTATCCTGCTTCACAAAATAAGGAATAATAGCAAGGAACTTGTGCACTGCTTACAATGGCAGGGCAAGCTATTTCTATTCATGTAGCAACACAGATAACTGCTTCCAGGAACCAAGGAAGTGGCAGATTCAGAAAAAAAAAAAATCCCTAGGTTTCTTTCATGACCAAGATTTGCAATTCAATAAAAAAGTACAGGCCACGTAAATACCAAACCTGCTTTTTTTTGCCAGCCAGGCCATTAGCCAGATGTTAAGAGATGAAAAGTTATGTGAACAGAATCTCATAAAACCTCATGATAGGATCAAAGAAACAATGCTAAGACTTAGGAAGAACATGATGCTTCAACACAGCCCAGATAACAGAAACCCAAACCGAAGAAAACCTGCTAAGGTGCTTACAGTGATTTGATTACAGCTAAACTGGTTTCCCGGAAAATGTGGAGAAAGATCAAATTCTAACAAATATTATGATAAGTTCATGTTTTACCCAGCAGATCCCATCTTTTTCTAGTTACAGCCCATCTTGCAGCTTGGTAGACAACTCCACATTTCTGGATGATATAATAAAGTCACATACTGGACTATTCATGGAACTGCTGCTCTGTGATAAAGTTCTGAACTATGCTTCCAAAACTGAACTACACTCAGTACAGCTGCCTCAGTCATTTAATAACTAGTGGGTTAGTCCAAATAATTCAGTACTAGAAATACATTGTCCCACCAGCTCTGCTCAGACCATCACAGGCAAGGTAGTGATTTTTCTCTTTTAACCTTCCTTCATACAGGTGCTGACTCATAAGTGACCCTGAATTGGGGCACAGAGCTGAGCTGCTGGAGTTTTCAACACAAAATACAGTAACATGCCAGGCTGTAGATCACAGTAGCTCAGGAGGAGACATATGTTCAGCCACCTACTGCTATGGACCCAGTAACCTTCAGGAGAGAAGTAGGGCAGGCAGCTGGTGGAGGTTACTGCTGTAGATATTGTAGCCTAATTGGCCACTGTTTAAGAATCACAACCCAGCAGTCAAGCCAGACAACTTTTTTTCATTCAAACCTGTTGGATTTGGGGTAGCATGTTATCCAGCTACGACCAGCTCACATACATCCATGTGCCCCTAAAACGAGGTTGGATAAGACGGTAAATGTACAGTGTTCTTCTTACCGATTCTACTTCTATCCACTTGTTTTCATTCTCTTGGCTTCTATAACACCTTCCTTGGCCACCACCTCCGTAGGCGTTGTACATCTCTTCTTCCTATCTCTGAATCTCTCATTTCCACTGGGGTTTCACTTTAAAGTGAATTACACTACACTGTCACAAACCATAACGTGCGCGCAACGATTCATGTAAAATAAAATTGCAGACTTTGTAACTAAGATTTCGAGTTCAGGTTACAAACGAGACAGATGTGGGAAGAGGCAGCGATTCCTGACACATGCCTTGGGATGGCAGCGGATTCAGAAACAAAGCACCGTGTCAGCTGACGCTCACTTTGTAGCAGATGTAATAAAATAAATGAAACGCGACCGCTCGGCCTCCAGAGGGGAGGAAAAAAAAAAATTACAAAGAGACCAAAAACATTATAAATCCAAGAAGACCGCAAGGTCTGGGTAGGAGGACACCGGCCCCCGTTACCTCAGAGGGTGCCGGTGAGACAATAAAGCCGTGTGGTGCCCCCAAGGACGGGCTGAACAAGCGGGGACGGGGAAGACACGCGCGAAGCCCCGGGAGGAGCGCGAAGGAGGCGAACCCGAACCGCGCCCGGGCGCCGCAGCCCGCCCCGCCGCTCCAGGGCGGGGACCGGGAGGCGCTGCCCGGCGGCTCCCGGGGACGCTTTGCCGCCACCGCTCTCCGGAGGGGAGACACCCGGCATCCCCCCCCACCCCTCACGCCCCGTCCCTGCCCCGGGGCGGCGGACCCGCACCCACCTGCGCGGCCAGCTCGGCGGCGGAGAGGCCCCCGCGCCGCGACCCGCAGCCGCCGGCCACCGCAAGCCCCGCCCCGCCCCGGGCTCCCCCCAGCGGCCGGTAGCGAGCCTTAACCTCCAGCCCGTTCCCTCCCCTTCCTCCCCGAGCGAGGCCCCTCACCTGGGGGGTGCGCGGCGGCGGCGGCTCCGGTTATCGCCGAGCTCCGGCGGCTTCACGCTCTCACACTCTCTCTCTCTCTCTCTCTCGCTGTCTTAACCCGCGCGCGCGCCCGAGCGCCGCCGCTCCCTCCCGCGCCCCCGGCGCGAGGCGCGCGCGCGCGAGCCCCGCCCCTGCCGCCGCCGACGGAGGCCACGCCCCCCCCGCGCTAGGGCGCGCCCCCCGATATAAGCCACGCCCCCTCCCCCGCCGCCGCGTTCGCTCACGAGACCGGGGTTCCCTCCCCGCCTCCTCGGGGAGGGGGCGTGGCCTGCGGCGGCCCCCGGCGATGACGTCACGGCCCGCCCGCGGCCGGAGGAAGTTTGGCTCCTCTCCCGCGCCGTAGCCGCCGCTCTGGCGCCGCCCCTCCCGCCCTCCCTCCCGCCTGTCGCCTCCGCCCCGGCGGGAACCGCGAATTCCCCCGCTGGAAAACGGTAGGAAGCCCGCTCGGTGCAGGTATTGCAGGGCCGGCTGCCCCTCCGCCGCGCGCTCCCTCGGGCCCATCTGAGTCATAGAATGGGTTGAGTTGGAAGGGAACTTAAAGATGGTCTTGGTCCAACCCCCCTGCCGTAGGGAGGGGCATCCCACTAGATCAGGCTGCACAAGGCACTATCCAACCTGGCCTTGAACGCCTCCAGGGATGGGGCAGCCACAGCTTCCCTGGGCAATCTCCATAGGGACCTGGGCAAGCGGGCCTGTGGGAACCTCCTGAGGTTCAACGAGGCCGAGTGCAAGGTCCTGCACCTGGGTTGGGGCAATCCGCGGTTTCAATACAGGCTGAGGGATGATGTGATCGGGAGCAGCCCTGCGGAGAAGGACCTGGGGGTGCTGGTCGATGAGAAGCTCGACATGAGGCGGCAGTGTGCACTTACAGCCCAGAAAGCCAACTGTATCCAAGGCTGCATCAAAAGTAGCGTGGCCAGGGAGGGGATTCTGCCCCGCTATTCCATTCTTGTGAGACCTCATCTCGAGTTTTATGTCCAGTTCTGGAATTCTCAACATAAAAAGGATATGCTTGAACACGTTCAGAGGAGGGCTACAAAGATGATCAGAGGTCTGGAGCACCTCCCATACGAAGACAGGCTGAGAGAGCTGGGCTTGTTCAGCCTGGAGAAGAGAAGGCTCTGAGGAGATCTTATAGCGACCTTCCAATATCTGAAATGGGCCTACAGGAAAGCTGGGGAGGGACTGTTTACAAAGGCTTGTAGTGATAAGACGAGGGGCAATGGGTATAAAGTGGAGAGGGACAGATTTAGACTAGACATAAGGAAGAATTTCTTCACAGTGAGGGTGGTGAGGCACTGGCACAGGTTGCCCAGGGAAGCTGTGGCTGCCCCATTCCTGGAGGTGTTCAAGGCCAGGCTGGATGGGGCCTTGGGCAGCCTGATGCAGTGGGAGTTGTCCCTGCCCATGGCAGGGGGATTGGAACTGAATGGTCTTTAAGGTCTCTTCCAACCCAAACTCTTCTATGATTCTATGAACCTGTTCCAGTGCCTCACCACTCTCATGGTGAAGCATTTCTTCCTAATATCTGATCTAAATCTTCCCTCTTTCAGCATTAAACCATTACCCCCCATTCTATTCCTGCACTCCCTGATAAAACACCCCCATGCCGTCTTTCCTGAAGGCCCCATTTAAGGCTGCTATAAGGTCTCCCCAGAGTCTTCATGCTGAACAACGCCAATTCTCTCAGCTTGGGAAGACTTCCAAGCTGCTGTAAAGGAGCCCTGCCTTCATCGTGGCAGATGGAACAAATGACCCGTTCAGGAATCTTTCTAGTTTGATTTTTTTTTTTTTTTGTGATTGGTAGCCAAAACTAACATTAACTTCCTTAGGCATTATTCCCCGGGGACACTAAAGTAAGAGATTATAGTAAGTTGTATGAAGTTGTAGGACTATGCAAGGAAGAACACAGTTATTGACATATAAATTATCACTATATAAATTAATATCTTGTTGCAATAAACACAGTAATTCAGACCTCTCACAACTATAGCTGAGGTCCCAATAACCTGAACTTTCTTTTCAGCTGTAGAAGCACAGAATTAATTTTAAATTAATTTCTGAAGAGTAATATACTACGGGTAAGTGCATGCAATAATATACAAGCTCTTATGTCAAGCCTAAAGAATCCCAGAAAAGGAATACTTTACATTGCTGTCTAAGAAAGCAGAAGGCTGAAAATAGAATCATAGAATGGTTTGGGTTGGAAGGGACCTTAAAGATCATCCAGTTCTAAACCCCCTGCCATGAGCATGTACACCTACCAGTAGACCAGGTTGATCAAAAGCCTCATCCAGAGTGGCCTTGAACACCTCCAGGGATGGGGCATCCACAACTTCCCTGGGCAACCTGTACCAGTGCCGCACCACCCTCACAGGAAAAAATTTCCTCCTAATGTCTAATCTAAATCTCCCCTCTTTCAGCTTAAAGCCATTACCCCTCATCCTATCCCTGCACTCCCTAGAGCGTAGATATAGGCTTGCCCAGGCCTGAAGTATTTTGTCAATTTCAAATGAAAATTATTTTCCATTTTAAAATAAACGGTGTCAACCTGGACAAAACCAGAGAGCTCAGAGCTTTAGATTTTTTGTGGTAACTTAGTGTCTCAGCTTAACGTGAGCCTTCTGCCAGAAGTGTCATCGGTGCCTGCAGTCCCAATGTTTTTTATGATCTGCTGTTTGACAGATCTCCCTCAGCTTTCACAAAGTTCAGAGGTTTTAGGTTCCAGCCTGGACTGAGTTCTTATCTAGTAATTACATTTGGCAGAACTACCGGCTTTCTACAGTTATAATTGGATATGCTGCTTTTCCCTTTAAGTCCCAAACCGTTACTCTTGAGTTAAAAAGCCTGCTCTCTTTTCCTTGCAACGGCTGAAGTGGCTTATGCATAAATTATGTCGTTATAAATCAATCTGACATGCTTTTAGAAAGAAGTACCCGCATTAATAATTTACAATATTTGAGTAATATTTCTGCCAGGGCTGGTCTCCAGAACAAGATCATTTCTTTTATTCTGTCTTCATAAATGGGAAACTGGTTGTTCAAGAATGGATTGTGCACTTCTTGGTTTTGTAACTGCGAGGTATTACTGTTGCACACCTGGAAAAGAGCTTGTATGCCAAACAAATCTTTCTGTTTTCCTTCAGTTCTACCCCTTGGAGTAATAAAATAGAGCATTTCTTACTGCAAACCTAGCCCACTGCTTGTTGTTACAGGGATTATTTTTTTTTAATAACATCATTGAAAGATTATTTGTGAAGAAATACGGGTTAATGAAACAGTTTCTATACAGAGTTGAGGATTAATGCAAAGAAATTAAATAATGTGAGAAATTAAGTAGAATTTATATCCTTAGAAAGCAAATGTATTTCAAATTTACATGTGTTTGGAATGACCTCTTTTATAAGGTGTTATTGATGCATTTTTAACTAATGAAACTCTGTGGACCCTTTGCAAGGCAAAAGTGACAGTGGGTGCTGAATTATAAAAGGGTGAACAAAATTGTGTATGACAGAAGTAATCTGCACATAACATACCTATTAAGGAACACGTTTGGAGCACTACGTGCACTAAACTATCCCACTGGAACTGGAATTAGATTTATTGCTGGGGAAGCAAGATCCTATTCAGCAGATACAGTGATGTCTGATGAATTCATGGCAAGCGTATAAAGGCTGTTATGACAGCAAAGTCAGCATAATTAGTAAGGAGATGAGTTTCTCATCCTGTGTTCAAAAAATGCAGGAACTGACCAGATAGGTTTTATCTCAGATGTCGAATGAATTCAAACATTCTGAATAGAAATGCTGTCGCACAAATGCACTATGTTATTCTGTTGAGCTTGTATAAAGATAAGGAACATAGAGTTTTACACTGTGTTCATTAAAACATTACCCAGCAAGAAGTGTAACCAGAAGTAGTGTTGTCTGGTTTGTGCAGGAGGGGTATCATCATCATAGACATACTGAAAGTAAACACAGTACTGCCTGCCAAATCTAAGGGTTAAATTTTGATTTTGAAGGCACATAAACTCCACTGAAATAAGTGGGACTGTTTGAAGTGAGGCCACACCTCAAATATTGTGTTCCATTTCAGGCTGCTTAGTGTAAGAAGGATATTGGGATGCTGGAGCATGTCCAAAGAAGGGTAACAAAGCTGGTGAAGGGTCTGGAGCAAGTCTTATGAGGAACAGCTGAGGGAACTGGGGTTGTTTAGTCTGGAGAAAAGGAGTCTGAGGGCAGGCCTTATCGCTCTCCACAACTACCTGAAAGGAGTTTGTAGCAAGGTGAGTGCTGGCCTCTTCTTCCAAATAACAAGTGATAGGACTAGAGGAAATGCCCTCAAGTTGCATCAGGGGAGGTTTAGATTGGATGTTAAGATAAATTTCCTTTACTGAAAGAGTAATCAAGCACTGGAAAAGGCTGCCCAAGAAAGTGGTGGAGTCTCCATCCCTGGAGGTGTTCAAAAAGCTTGCAGATGTGTCACTTTGTGACATGGCTTAGAAGGCACAGTAGTGTTGGGCTGGCAGTTGAACTTGATTTTAAAGGTCCTTTCCAACCTCAGTGTTTCTATGATTCTAAGAAGGTCTATCAAATCTGAAGTGTGCCTTAACCAAGAGCAAATTGGTATAGTGGTATTTGTATGCCTTGAAAACAAATACATTTAAACTACTGCAGATAGTAACTTTCCACCCTGTACCTTTTTATTCTCTTGCTGGGGTGGTTTTACTACAGAATGTGGTCTGAATCAATACCAGTGAGATGCATCGATGTGGTATTGGCATCAGAGACCACTTTTAAACTACAACAGACATCCAGTCTCGTGACATCCCTGTGCATTTCACTGTTTAAAACACTGAGTATCTTCTGCTGTTGAAGTTAACAGAACATTACCTCACTTTTCTCCAGTCGTTAAGGCTGTTTGCCTAGAGATACTATCAGAAGTCAAAACTGAAGAGTTATATTGTATGCAGTTTTCCCACAGCAATTTCGCAATCTGTTTTCTACTCTCTTTAAACTGTGGTATCACACAGGCCTGTCTTCATTAGGAATATCTTATGCTTAAAAGACATACGCCTAAGCTCGGTGTTGGATAAGGCGAGTTCTGCATAACTGGTTAAACAACTTAGAGTCTGGAGTTCCCAGAGGAGACAATACTCCACACAAATATACAATTTTTTAACTTCATGTATTTTTTGTGTTCAAGCAATATGAACCTTAGGTTAAATATGTGGTATTATCTTTAGTGTTCGCTGAATTGCTCGTTGCTTCATGCATAGCTGTTTGCTCTTGGTGGGTGCAGGAGAATTGCATTTGTTGAAAGAATGTTAAAGATTTTCTCTCAGCAAACTAAAGCGCTGCTGTGAAGGAAACACTGTGTGGAGAAGGATGAGGTTGAATAAAAATCTCTCTGAAAGAGCACATTATGTTAAGGTCATATCTTATAGATTGTGTGATGCTGCAATTATTTTCTTCTAACAGCCGTGTTCTAGGTGAGGGTTTCCCAAGTTGTGGTACCTACACGATTCATGGTATGCAAACTATTTCAAAGTGATGCAAAACTGCTTGCTTCTACCTTACATGTGAAGAAAACTGGGAACTGACACTCCTAGAACAGGATTAAGGTACACTGCAGGGTTCAAAAACCTTGTTTATCAAGACAGAGAAGAACTGGCGGGAGAATAGGTGGCTTAAGACCAAAAACTCTTTTTGGAGTAATGGATAGGTATCTGAGGATGTGTTCATTTAGAAAATTAGAAGTTATGTGCATACTATTATGGATGTTGAAGGTGTTGCTGCCATAACCTACAGCAGTAGTTGTACTTGGAGTAGATGAAATTCAGGATTAGCTGTTCTAGTAGACTGGTTTATTCCCTGCTTGGGAATTTGTGTACAACCAGATAACTACCACCATACAAATAAGTACGTACTTCTAGAGTCTCATAGAAAATTAGTATTTCATGTCCAGTTTCCCAAACCAGACGTTTTTCTGATTGTGTACCTAATTTCTTCAAATTTTAAGCTTTTGTATTGTTGGCCTTGTTTAAAACACAAGATCAAAATATGACAGTAGTAAAAGCTGTTAAGTTCTTTGCCTGTTCTAGTTTATCAAGGTAATGTTCTGGAGCTCAGCACAACACCCGTAGTTGTTTGTTTTTTCTCAGTGATGAGAAAACTTTGAGAACATGACCAGCTAAACCGAAGATAACTCCCTTTAAATAATGTGAAATGGTCACAGAGAAAATAAATTATAATTCCTAGGTGTCTTAAAGCTGATGATAAACTGCTGTTATCATCCTGCATGCAAAACAAGTATATTTGGATTTTCAGTGTTTAAAGATGGTTTGAAAGTACAGCTTTTTTAACATTGGTTTATGAGTCAGGCAGTTTCCTAGCACTGTCCTGGCCCTGGGGTGGTTGAGGCTCTTTTGTACTCTAGTCAATAGCTTATTATCTACTTCAGTATTAATGTTTCATGTGAGTTAAAATGTTGTGGGGAGTGGAGGGGGAGGATACAATATTCTGCTGAGGAATGGAAGTGCCTTGCCTTCCCTAGCTCCTGGCTCTGATGTTGAGGTAGATTTATAACTCCATTTGTAGAATTAACTTTTCTCTCTTCTGAACTCCTACTCCAATTCTGAAACTGAAGTTATGTCACTCTGACAGAACAATTGCTCTGACAATTGCTTTGAGACACAGGGCTTTGCTGTGCTGCACTTCATCAAGCTGGAAAAAAACACCACATTGTTCTAATATAATGTTTGGTTTAAACCAGGCTCAGGAGCCGAAGCAAACTGTTCCTACAGGCAAAGCCTGAAACTGAACTGGAGTCATCTGTCTCCTTCACCCAAGCCATAGAGGAATACATTATTTGAATACAAAATACTGATGTTATCGAACTGTTTATCACAAAGAAGTCTATTGCTAATGTTCTCTATCAGCATCTGATCTATTGGATTAAAACCATAAGATGTGAATATGTTCTGGCAGATTTCTGTCCTTCCTTGTTCTCATTCAAAATCAATTCCCACGTCTTATTTAGAGCTTCATTAAGGGTGTATCTCTTTAGAGAATTTAGTCTGGCAAGGGTGCACACTGTATAAAAACTTAAAGGACTTGATACTGGTTTCAGTTAAAGCAATTTTGCTTCAAAATGCCACCCACCTGTTGTGCATAAAGATTTGTGGGAACAAGCAACAGGGCTGTGCACTCAAATGCGCACACATTTCTGCATTGGTTTTTCCCCAGGGGCTTTATAATGATTAAGATCTGATTTAGGCTGCTTAGAATGCGGGAAAAAAATTGTGGTATTGTTCAAACTTTGGTTCCCTCTGGCACTCACCACAGATACTATTTTTTTCTCTCTAATTGTCTCCCTTATGATTCAGTGGGTGCTTTGCTTAACAGTGGAAGTAACTTGCTTATGTCACAAGTGTATCTCCTGGTAATATTTATTTATGTATGTTCTCTCTCAAAACCAAATGTATTTGCCACTTTTGATTGAAACATGGTCAAATATATAAACACTGTACAATTGTGCAATTTTTGGACTGGAGTTAATCATTATAGCCAACCATAATTGGCTATATCCACCTGGTATAATTACCAATGCTCATTTGACAACAAAACAACTGGCGTCCTCTTTCTGGGAAGTTATTTGCCAGGAGGTCAGTAAACTTTGGCTTCCTTGTTTAGAGACTAGAAAAACAATTATGTATAAAATGTGCTGAACCTGGCGTATGATAGAACAGCAATACTAGCCGGGTTCTGACTGACGATCTACTGAGGAGCTTAGACTTTCTCAGTCTGTTTTGACATCTCCAGCTGTCTTGTCTGTATATTGTCTTGTATTTGTATTGCACACAGAAGTCTTAGTGACAGACTGCTAGTTGTACTCAGCATTTGTGCAAATAAAATGAACAATTGCCTCTGTGAGCTTATGTAGAAGTGCTGCTGCAGCTCATTTGCACTACCCTTGTAGAAGCTCTGAGGGTGGAGTGATAACAATACTGCACCCTTGTTGGATACTGGCTTGGAATAGGGTGCCATCTACTGAATTATCAGTACCACTTCTTAAAATTCTTGCAGGTTCTGTATGTTCTTAAACTTTGTTTATATGATACCATCGTAACACAAGACAGTGTGAAAGACAGTGTGATTACAGTCAGAGCGATGATCTCAGATGAAGACTTGACAAGTCAGGGTGTAGAGAAGTAAAATTTTAGAAAGTTGTCTCAGAGTTTAAGTATTAATGGATGTTGCAAGTGATCTGGGAAGACAGTGCTGAAGAATCTGAGAGGAATTATTTTGCTTTTCCTTACCTAGAATGGTACAATGCATTCACATTTACCTGAAAGAAAAAAAATATCATTTGTTACCAATGTGATATTTAGAATAAGGGCTTGAGATATTATTCATTGTTTATTCTGATCTTATGCAGGATCCAGATGCTGTTGAATTTATACTTTTTATTTTTACTAGCAGTAATAATTTATTCTTTAAATAAAATAATTGTTTCACTGTTGTCATGTAATTCAGTTATGGATGGAAGACTAGAATAGTGCCTCTGCTTTTAGCATAAAACTCGCCATTTTTGCCTATGTAATATAACATATTTAAGAGAAAAAGTTTTGACGGTTCTGAAACAACATCAGAAACCAAATTTCCAGCCAGGGCTGCAGCGATTTCATGGAGTGCGGAGTATAATATTACAGTATTTTCCACGCATCTATTACAGAATATTGTTACACTCACTGGGCAGTGGCGTTGAACAACTTTTTGTTATGTCTTGATACGAACTGTTAGTTCCATTATCTTCAGTTGTTTATATTTCCTTTTATCTTTAGGGATGCCTGAAAGTCAAGGAAGAGACAGTGAAAGCCACATCAGCGGCAACAGTTCCAGCACTAGTAATTCAGCTGCTTGCTTCGGACAGGTCAGTTCCTTTTGCCTGAGAGAGAAATAGAATGTTTATGCTTGTGCTTGTGGAAATCTGCTCTGCATATTTACTCATTTTAAAGTTGGATACACTAAGGCTGGATTCACATCCGTTACCCTCACTGTGCTATACCTAATTATACATTACATTTTCCTCCACGATAGCCTTGGCACGCCTCAAGATGTAGTAGACTACTCTGGATTCTTCACAAAGATTTTTGATTTTGTTGCTTAGAAATGGGGCTCATTTTATTCTCTCATTCCTAGATGACCTGGATCACGCTTACACACATTCTCAGTACTGGTCAACCACTTTCAGCTGTTAAAAAATAATTGGAAAAAAAAGTAAAATAATTTGGGAAAAAGAAAACCGTATCTGGAGTGAATAGACCAGGCATTTACTCATAGTTCCTGCGCATTCTCCATTTTTCTTCATGCCTTATGGTTACAGGCTTGTATTTTAGTGTCAGAAAGAGACAATGTTATTCCTTTAAGTTTAAATAGAACTAAATACAAATTAGAGAGGTTTTACAGGCATTGAAACTTACATGGCACACACTCTGTCAAATTAGTTGTGCCAGGGGAAGTTTGGATTGGATATTGGGAAAGTTTTTCTTCACTGGAAGAGTTATCAGGCACTGGAAGAGGCTGCCCAGGGATGTAGTTGAGTCACCATCCCTGAATGTATATAAAATATGGGTAGGTGAAGTGCTGAGGGATATGATTTAGTAGTGGACAGGTACTTGATCTCAAAGGTCTTTCCCAACCAAACAATTCTATGATTCTATGAATTATCTGTTCTGCTGAATAATTGAGCAGCTAATACATACATACACGATACTTATGGTTTAGGTGGAAAATCTGTTCTGTCCCACATCAGAGCACAGCAACACAAGCTTTTTAGTGCTACAATCCTTAAATATGCATTTAGGCTTCTCTAACCTTTACAGGTTGTAAATATTATTTCTGCTAAGGCGAGGAACAAAAGTTACAATGCTTTAGGCTTCTAGTGATGCTGGTGTTGTCCAATAATGGTGATCCTGAAGTTATGCCAAGGATCTTCCCTGCATGAGGGAACTTAGCTGAACGCTCTCCAAGAAACTCCTATTTTGATTGCTTGCTTGAGCTGCTGTCCTCCTTGCCCTGATGTCATATAGTGGTAGAGTAAGTTCAGACTTTGGTTTTGTTGGAGTTTTTAAATACACTTTTCTTGTTAGCCACAGAGATACTACATTTTATTTTCGAGAGGTGAGATATAAGTTTGTATGTGCATTCCTGAAAACCTTCACTAGGATTATGACTGCATTAAGATTTCAGTAGGGTACTAATAGGCCTGGCTCATCTTAGCTCTACTAATGTGAGTGATGCTGGTGAGAAATGAAAAAGGATTGCTACAGATCAATAATTAATGCTTGTATACACGTACTTCAAGAGTAAGAGAAAAAAACTGTACAATGCAGAAATGTAACACACACACACACATCCTGAGGGCTTTCCTTGTCTACTACATTCTGATTCTATGAATGGATCATACAACTCTGGGGAGGACTGTACGTAGAAAAATGGGGCAAAGAAGTGATATTAGAGGAAGAGGGGGTGCTAAAATAGGGAGAGTGAGAAGATTTTTCATATCTTGTTTTTATCAAGTATCAATACACAGCAAGTGAATATCAAGCTATCCAGCATGCGCTTCGTCAGAGACTGGGTCCAGAATATATCAGCAGTCGGCAAGCTGGAGGAGGACAAAAGGTATGAACAAATATGCATAAATTTTTCAACTCACTGTTTTTTCTAGGAAAACTAGGATAAAAAAAAGTTACAATAATCCTGATTTGTTTGAAGTTAATTTCCCGTAAGTAGTTTAACGTGCAGGTATGAAAGTAAAGTCTGCATAGCATAAATTTTGACTTTCACTGAGCCATAGATTCCTTTTACATTTAAAAAAAAAGGCTTAACTTCTCAGTGCTTCTTCCAGGACAAGGAAATATTTATCTGTTTGTGGTACATTGAGGCATTTTTCTTATTTTTCCCAGAAATGGAATATAAAAGGCATTATTTAACATTGGCTGCATTTTACACTCTTTAGTGCCCACTAGCTGTGCCATCCCTTGATTAAATCATATTTTTTGTCGTATCAACCCCCATCACAGTTGCTGGAAGAGGAACCTAAGCCTGCACCATCATCCTTTTATTCACATTATCTGAACCTTGAACTTAGCTGGGTTCCTCAGCATAAGATGGCGTGTGTAGTCCCTCTCTGAAATAAAGCATGGCTATATGTATGCACACGTGTATGTATTTATCTGTACGTACATAAGCTTCTCTTTTCAGGTCTGTTACATTGAGGGTCACAAGGTAATCAGCCTGGCTAATGAGATGTTTGGCTTCAATGGCTGGGCTCATTCAGTCACTCAGCAGAATGTTGGTAAGTGTCTCTTGAGGATAAAAAAATGTCTTTCCGCTTGTTTCACTGTGAGGCCCTGAAGGAAATGTCTCTCAGATAAGGACCAGGGTATCCATTCTAGAACCTGATCGCTTCAAAGAACCTGGGGAGAGGCCCATGGAATTTGCAGATGTCTTAGCAGTTGGTAAGAGAGAAATTAAATAATAATAGATCTTCCATCTTTTTTTAGATCTTGCACTGCAATAGGTCATAGTCATTATTCTAGGTGTGTTTATGATTATTCTTCAGCTATTCTAATCAAGGTTTCTGATCTCTGTGGGAACACTCGGTGACTACAGTCAAGAGTAATTACGATTAAACTACTTAACACGCAGCATTCCTGAGCCAACTGTCATACTCACCTGTAATTTTTATATTCTAACAAGTTAATACTCTCAGTTAATGTTCTCCTAATCTTCAGGGGCCCATCCTTTTCTTCAGGTTCTTCTCCTAGCCAGTACCCAGTTCTGAGATTTTTTGCTTTGGGAAAGTTCTTCTTCTAGACAATGGTATTCAGGTGATCTTAAAGCTTATGCTTCTTTTATCTTAATAGCTGAAGTAGTATTTCCCAGAGGAGTATTGTCCTTGTTTGCAGACTGCTGAGCTTAAACTGAAGACTGGCTGCTGGAGTAGCTCAATGAAGCTGTATAAATGTACCTCCTTCCTTCCTCCCTGCCTTCAGAAACCTTTCCTTACCTCAAGGTGGTAGATTCTAGACATAAAACAAGTTACAGCATTGATTTCCACCTATTCTGTAGCACTTCCCCCCACCCCCCATTCAGTCAAGAAAGGATTGACATCCTTCAAACTTCTAAATTTTTCAAATAATGTCATAACAAGTCCTTCCTTAGCAATTCAGAGACAGAGGATTCTGTTACGTTTGGTTTTAAATTCCTGGGTAGAACAAAGGGCTTGCACCTCAGTAGCTTTATAAAACAGTTAAACAAGTAGGCCAGATGTGTACAGAAGGACCCAGAGTAGAGTACTTGAACTTCCAAGCATTTCATTTCAGACATGTCATGTTACTATCAGACTTGCAAGACTGCTAACTGGGGTGCCCTATGTATATTATGTAGCATTGCCTTTGGTGTAAAATAAAGTTGATTAGAGCTTGTGGATTGAGAGTTGTGTTGCAACCTGTTAAGGTTCTTCAAGCAGCCTGTCCTGGATAAAATGTTGTGCAAAATTTCACAAACTGGAGACTTCTAGTATTCAACAGGAAAGAAATTACTTTTACAGACAAGTTTCTTTTCCATTTCTGCTTTTATAAGTTGATAGTTTAAGTCTTTGCTTCCGGCTGAAAAAATTGATGTGCTTTGAACATTTAGGATACGTAGCTGAATGAGAAGTAATGTTTATAACTTTTCCGTCTTTCATATGTCTGAGTTTATACATGTAGTAGCAGGGTGTGAGTGTTCTAACCACTGATAACCAGAAAATATCATGTACCCTGCCCAGAGCATGTGTGCAAGTCAGCATTCTCAGGTATTTTGTAAGTCATGTTCCGTGTCTTAGATGATGGTTCGGTGTCTTGGGTATATTCAGGAAGCATGAGGACATTCATAAACCTGTACCAAAGGACAAAGTAAGAGCTACAATAAATGTCTTCTGTATTATTTAGGATGTTGCTTTTCCCTCCTCCAGACTTTGTTGACCTCAACAACGGCAGGTTCTACGTAGGGGTCTGTGCCTTTGTGAAAGTTCAGCTTAAGGTAAATGGGCTTTTTTGTTGCTCTGACTAAAGCTGTGATGGAAAGTTCATGCGTGGGTCAGCCTGTGGTTCTCAAGTACTGTATCACACTAGAGAAACTAGTGGTGTCCAAAATATTGACCTTGCTATAGAACAACCCTCTAAGAGCAAATAAAGGCTTAGGAAAGCACAGCATTTAACAAGAAATGCAGACATTTCCTTATACTTAACTGTTATTTAAATTTTACTGCAGGATGGGTCATACCATGAAGATGTGGGGTATGGAGTCAGTGAAGGCCTAAAGTCTAAGGCCTTGTCCCTAGAAAAGGCAAGAAAGGAGGCAGTAACGGATGGACTGAAGAGGGCACTCAAGTAAGTGAAGATCAGTACTTGTACGTTTTCAGAAACTGAGAATTGTTTATTTTCAGTCACAGTGAGGTCTTTTATTTCTTAGGTGCTTTGGGAATGCTCTTGGGAACTGCATCCTCGACAAAGACTATCTACGAGCCGTGAATAAGCTTCCACGTCAGGTGCAGTACATGGGCTGTTAGAGCAGGGACTGCTAGATGTCTGCTGCTCCTGGTCCTTCGTATTAAAAAGGTTAAAAATAATGATTTCAACGCATCTCATCTGGGAGCATTTCCAGCTACAATACCAATAGCCTTTGCCTGCTCGTTTGTGTGAATTGTTTGTTAGAGAGTTTGTCCTTGACATTTTACCACAGCTGCTCTAAATTTTTACTATTTGCAGTAGACAGGGGTCCTGTGGTGGAGAAACAGTACTCTGCTCAAGCTCTTAGGTGATGTTTGTGGCCATGTTGTCCAAGCCTCTATTCAGTAATTCTTGCCAGTAATGCATACACCTGTGTTCATAGCAGATTAAATGTTACCACGGAAGACACTGAACTGTTTAAACCAGTTTGGTCTAGTGCCGTTTTGTCCATGTGCTGCAGTCCTTAACACTGTTTAAGCTTTGTCAGTTGTAGCAACTCAGTTTGTTGCTCTCATCTAACCTCTTCTGCTTTAAATATGTATCAGCAATGATAGCAGTGTTATTATATATTCATCACATAGGTGAAATGGAAGTTATGGGAGTCCCTCAAGGCAGCGTGTGTGTTCTTTAGTCAATACTTTTGCCTCGTATAAGGCACAAGCCAGTACCAATCTCTGTTTGTTCTCATTGTCAGTGGTAGCATGATCTGGTTTACAAATACAAATTTTATAAATCAAACTTACTTGGCATATTCTTCTCATTACTGGGCTTTTTTTGGGAATAAATTAAAAAAAGGGCAAGAGAGAACTGCATACAGTGACACAATTGCCAGGTTCTGTAATAGGTCATAAGGCCCAAGGCTGCAGGCAGGGCAGAAGAGTAGCCAGACAGTGCATCCATCACTTGTGTAACCTACCCTAAAGCAAGTGTAGCTCCTCTGTGCATTCCTGCAAAATCAGGACTACTTCATTTAGTCATGAAGCCTCTCAAGCTACAGCCTGTATATGGGGAGCAGGAAAAAGGAGCGTTCTTTAGACTTTAGGGAGCTTTGACAGAAAATGGGAAGTTTTGCCATAAGAAAGACTTCCTCCTTTGAATGAAGTTTTTAATATGCATAGCCCAGGATATCATAAGAAACAATACCAGGTGGGTCACGTACCAAAGCTGCTTGTTGTAACTGGAACTTTCACTTAATTTTAAGCAAAATCTGTGCAGTAGCAATGTCAATCTATTCATTGCTAGTTATGTTGTCCTTCTGCTAACCGGTATGCAAACTCTGCCAGGCCCTGATGTGCATCACAGCTGGATAGAAAGTAAACTCAGCATGATACTTGTAACAAAATTTACAGTGCGCCTGTATTTCACCCCTCAGTGTTCATTGTTCTTGTTAGAATAGTTAGCAATTAGTTATTCTTTAACAGTGTTTTTGTACTGAGGTCTCAAGCAAAGGTAATTTCTGAAGGTGGTTTCAACATCCAGTAAACCAAATTGGATCCTTCCTAAAAGAACACTGCAAAATGCTGGGTGCATCTGTGATACAAAGAGTGAACTAATCCGTTTAGACTGGACCCACAACTTTTTAGCTGTTGCCAGTCACTTTGTAGCTGTGCTACAGAACAGCAAAACCAGTAGCACCGTTCTGTCCTGCTGCATGAGGATTGTACAAATGGCCTTGCTTGACTTCAAAACCGTGTCGGTACCTGAACTTTGCAACTGAATTATGAGAGCACGATGCACTAGACTTGGCTGCTGGAGGACGAGGAATAACATCTGGAAGTTCTACGCTCCAGTTTATTCCTTTTAAATACCTGATACTATACTACTAGAAAACTGTGGCTCTTGTATATATGAGGAATTAGCATGTACAATACAACTTACTCTCCTTGTCATAATATGTTTTTTATCCTTACTGAGCGGTAAGAAGCCACATTACATCTCACATTGCTTTCCAGACTCCTTACCTCCTTAGGTTTCGGTTTGCAAGGGAAGAGCTGAAGTTACTTTTACTCTGTGAAGCACTAGGTCGAACAGTGAACCTTCTGAAATAATCAGCACAGTGGAGAAAAGCCTCTTGTGGAGGTCTTTGGTCAAGAGAGAGAGACAAGGATCATCTGTGACAACCCTACTTTAGGGTTGTTTAGTTTCACCTCAGCAATCCCATCGATCTTGTTAGCTCCTGATGTGCACCAGCTGGGGGCAGTAGGCTTCCAGCCAGTAACTTACCTTGCACATTGAGGGAAAAGTGACCCTTTTACAACTGCTGATCTGTGGAGTTTCATGACAAAGTTGCCTTCATCACACTAAGATTTGCCAAACCCTGGTAGTCAGCCAACAGCCACAAGGCAGTTCTGTCTAGCTAACTTAGCTCCTAGGAGCAGATCCGAAGTGCCACCTTGCCAAGTAGAGGTGGCACAGGTCTCTGCTTTGCCAGGGTTGTTGTCTGTTAGTGGCATTGCCACAAGTTTGTAAAACCTTGCAGCCAAACCATTGGGTCTTTAATACAACAGGAACGATGTGCCTTCCTCAGTGACCTAGTGATTGCAGAGCTGATGAAAGGTCTGCCGTCCTCTTTCATTACAGTGTGAAAAGGCAACTGGCAGAACTAACAGACTCAGCAATGGACTCGTAAGACCCTCTGAGAGACTGTAGAATGCTGCACTTCTTATCTTCTTGATCTTCTGCAACTGTTCTCACTTGCAGAACGCAGGATATCGGGAGGCATAGGCTGCCTGCCCTGAAGCACTGAACGATTAAACTAACACAAAGTCACAGGAATCCAGTGATTTTCTAACTCAATGACTTTGTGTTGAATATGCACTTCAGTTTTCTAACTTACTATTCCACTTAAACCAGATTTTTCGCAGTGTTGGATAGAATAAGCCTGTACATATTTTATTAACTCGTGGAAGGAAATTTCTGATTAAGTTTTCCTTTTTGTCCTTTACTAGACACCCCCCGAGTTTGATTTGGTCAAAGCTAAGAGAGAGGACTATGAGCCTGAAATAGAGAAAGCAAGATACAACAGCTGTTTGGAAAGGCAGAGTGCAGGAGGAAGACAACATTGTGAGATGGCATCTACTTGTAAGCCCGGTCAGACAGAAGCTGCTGTAGCGATGGTAGATCAGAAAGAGCCAAACAGTTCCAGGTGAGACTGCTGCTATATATTTATTTTTTAAGCTATATTAGAAGTTACTGTACTTTTTTAAAACACATGGACAGCTCAGTTGGGAAGATACCTTAAAATACTAGTTTAGCAGATTTTCCTTCCTAAACTAGTAAATGCAGTTCTCTGTGCATTTTTTTCTTCATAAAATGTGATTGCTGAAATCCTGTTTAACTCTGTGCTTACCGGTGGGGGCGGGGTAGAAATACAGACTCCTCAGCTATTGAGTGTGATGCCACTTACCAGCGGAAACTGCGACAAAAGCAGCTACAGCAACAGTTCCGGGAACAGATGGAGAAAAAGCATCAGGTTCCAGCAGTCACTCGTAACGGCAAACAGGGTAAGAGCTGGCATGACAAACTGACAGATTTAACCACCGGCACGTGTTACCCTCAGTACAGGAGCCTGACCAGTTTCATTTGCTTTTATACTGTACTATCAACACACCTGTGAGACCAGAAGCAGGAGGGTTGTCGTTCTTGTACCCCTTACTGTTCTTAAGATGGCAGGAATACCAGCTCTAGAACTGTGTCTTGAGAACCACAGCTTCCCAATCACCCTAAAGCCTCGTG
This sequence comes from Phaenicophaeus curvirostris, assembly GCF_032191515.1. Lineage (NCBI taxonomy): Eukaryota > Metazoa > Chordata > Aves > Cuculiformes > Cuculidae > Phaenicophaeus > Phaenicophaeus curvirostris. Next base: position 65,444,651 of record NC_091392.1, on the reverse strand, counting down.
CGGCGCAGCAGTTGTTGTCAGGGCCGTGAACACACTGCACCCAAGCCAAGACTGCAGCACTTCACTGAGGTGGCTGCCGGCAAACAGATACTGCAGTAGCTACTACTGTGTTGCTCTTTTTTCATGGGGAGGTCTGGACAGCTGTGGGGTAAGCAGGAACTTGGGGATGGCGTAAACAGGCTAAAAACCAGTTTAAAGTACTGCAGTTGCTCTTCTCAGCCATCAGCAAGGTACAGAACCTCACCATTCTGCATCCAGCTACCAAATCATAACCAGCTCTAGAACTGCTGCTTCTCACGTCAGACTCGTGCTCTGCTAAGAAGCAGCAAAAGGGTTCTTCTGTATTTCTAATACTCATCTCTTCTTTTGTTTCCTTCATCCAGCAACATCCGATCCTCCTGTAAAGCACAGCACTCCAGCAGCAGCACAACAGGACCTGGCAATAGAAGAGGAGTTCTTTGCAGGTCAGGCAAAATGCGATGAGTAATAGTCTGTTAAAACACTAGCTTTTAAATGGGCTCCTTGGAGTACAGCATAAAGGTAAAAGTTCTGAAGAGGCTGGAATAATAAAAGTATTAGTGTAAGTCTGATTTTTGCAAGAGAGATCTTTCTTGAGTGGCAGGGAAGGGATGTCCATCTATATGAGGGGTTGCACACCGTGCTTTTCAGCAGAGAGTTGTCATATGTGCTCAGTAAAGCCCTTTGCTCTAGTGATATTGCACAGAAATGCAATGTTTGTGGGGCTGAGGGGGTGTCTTAACATAACCATGGCTGTTTGGGTCCTGGAGTTACTGTTACTCCTGTGGTACAATCCTGTCAGCTTTGTTTTTATCACTTTTTCATTCCTTCTAGATGATCCTGAACTCTGGGACGTTTCCTTCGAGACCGTCGATCTTAAGATAATGGGTCACAAAATGGCAGATGCGTCAGCTGGATGCCAGGCATCTGAAATGCCCCACAGACATCATCAAATGATGACGCGCAACAGGACGCCTCACAGAACGAACCACCACAAAGCTTCTGCTAGATTTGCGCCGCTGCAGCCGTCTGCCACGACCACGAGCAACAGCAGCTGCGCCAACCAGCCCGCCTCAGGTATGTGCTACCAAAAAATAACTGGGTTCTGTTTTAACAGTGGCTCTTGGTTTGGAAAGCAGCGCTGTTAGATTAGTAAATTGGAGTGGGAGAAACATCCTTCTTTTCTTGGACCTGGCTGCAGATGCTGCGATAGTGGGCTAGGAGAACCCTCTGGTCTTTTTTCAATCCAACTGTCCTATCGAGGAAGAGCTAGAAAAAGAATCGAGGATGGCTTCTAGAAGCAGAAAAAAGCTTTAAGAAACTTCCCTTTCTCACTGTCTCCCTGTTTGGCAGAGTGCAGCCCCCACAGAAGAAGTCAAAGCTTGAAGAAAAGGAGACTAGAACCTATGTAGGCCACCTGGTGGTATCAGTACCTCCATACCAGATTGCATCCGCAGTCTGCAGTTGGCTGTTCACATCATCTGAGGAAGTCTGATACGTTAATGGATTTTCCTGCATGTTATGGTGAAGCAACACAGAAAAGTTTAATACAGCTGGCAAGAACTTACACATCATAACCTAAACGTATATATCTGTTGCCTTTTACTAGAAAGAAGCAACAATTTATGCTTCTGAAGCACTAGACTTGTGGCGGTATCACAAGCATAATTTGCCTGGAATGGTAATAGAATCTTTAAAATGAGGTGCAATTGCGTAGCTTTTTTCTCCTTTAGTGCTACATTTCAGCACAGAGAAAGAGATTCTCATTAAAAAGGGGCGAGGCGAGGGCTGTGGTCAATGACAAAGCCTGCGAGCTGTAGGCCCCAGCTTGTGAAGCTGTGGCAGGGCCTGTTGCTGAAGTGCAGCCCACCTGTTTGCCCTGGGGCTGCGCAAACAGGGACAGAGCCTGCTGCTCCTCGCTCTATCGGATTTCCAGGCAGCAGCAGAGTGAGCTGTGCCTGAGCACGAGGGCAGGAGCATGCAGGGATCGCTGCCGAGGTGTTGCACGCAGCCTCGCGGATGGCCTTTCCTTGGATCCTTTGTAAAAAAACAGAGCTGCACTTCTGTTTTTAAATAAGCTTTGAACCCCTTTTTTAATAGAAAAATAAACACGAATTTTGAACGATAAACCACATTTGTGGCTGTTTGTCCCACCCTTCAAATCGTTACAACTCATTTCAGCTTGTTAAATGGGGAATGAGGGAATGGATTCTGACTGGTTATGTATAGGAACCTGGAGAGATTTGCCACCATGTCCATACAGCCTCATGTTGCTTTCAGGTGGGAAACACAGAACTTGAAGTGGGTTTTAGCCTTCGGAGCAAGATCCAAGAAAGCACTTTTAAGCAGTATTTCACACAGGATACACTAGTATTTCTCAGCAGGGCTGTGCTGGAGCTGAGGCAGATGATCCCACAGGGTGGGAAGTTGAGCTGCAGTGGGAAAAGTTACACAAACTGTGAGCCCAGCCCTGAAATCAATGCCAGCCTTGAAACGTGACCTTGTTCCTGTGCTTTGCTGTTACTGCTGCATCTGGTCAAGTCTCTTAAATACAAATACATTGGATGTGAATGTGCAAGTGTAAACGCAAATGAAGCAGTCAGCATTTATTCCTCTTCTTCCTACTTCACCTCTTAGATCCTGCACTGTCCACTTACCTCCTCAACAGGGTAAAGAACAAGGATTGACTTCAGTAAGGAAAGAGGACAAATTATAACTAACTGCAATAGATTAAATCTAGAAAAACAGTTCCACATTTCCCCAGTTTCCCATTCGGTGCTGCCTCCAGCCCAGCTCAGGGCAGAAATAAATACGACGTTTGAGTCATGCACTCACTGCTGAAATCAGACACCTGGTAGGAAGGGAACATCCAGGCCTTTGGAATTGCCACATTTAAAGCCACTTGGAACTTTTACAAATAACAAAACACATTTTGAGTCTCATCCAGACAGCACCGCATCAGTTTTCCTGGCTGCACAGAAACGGCCCAGGCAGAGCCGCGCCCCCTCTCCAGACTGGTCCCTTTGACAAGGGCAGTAAAACTTCAGCCTAGAGCTTACTTTTTCCCCTTTAAGGCGCTGCACAGCGTGACTCATGAGAGCCGCTGTTCTTTAAATGGAAAGAAATGCAGCAGCAGTGTTTAGAAATATAAATAATTCCTGCAAGTCTAGTTTAGGAATGACCATGGAAAGCAGTTCCGCTCTTCCAGTACAGTTGCAAATTTGGGGATGGAATTCCTGTTTTAGAGCTACAGCAGGAAGTTTCTTCTCCCCAGCACTGTGGATGCAGGTCCCTGTGATGAGAGGGGGGAAACGGATCCTAGACAAAAAGAGCAGGACACTTCAGGATAAGGTGGTTAGGGTTGCGGAGCCGGGCTTGGGGGTTAGGGGCTTCCCCAGCCCTTGCAGGAGACCCTGCTCCAGCATCTCTGTTAAGAGGAAGCACAGAACCACAGCTGCATCTCCTCCCGAGCTTCAAACAGGGAGAGCTGCCAAGTTGCTGACATCATCCCTGAGCATCTTTCTCAGCTTTTTGGTACCTTCTTGACCAGCAGTCCTGCTCCTTATTCCTTGTCCTCCATCCCTTTTCCCTCCCTTTCCCCTTTGCCCCCTCCTCTCAAAGAGGATCCATTCTATGAGTTCTTCACAGAGCCTTGTCACAGGACTCTTAAAAAGCTACAGCTCATCACTGATTGCTGCTTTTGAGAAGTCCAGGGTCTCGTTAAAATGAGTTTCTTGTTCTTTCCTGTGATAAACTGGGAAACAGTCAAATCGTTTCAGGAAGACGACAGAGAGGCTGGAACCTGCTGCTCAACAAGAAAACCCACAGCTCAACAAAAGCAGATTCGGTTTATTTGAACGTCTCCGTTAAATATTCTACAAAGGTAACAAATTGCAGCACGAAGCGCAGTCGTGCAGGAAGCGCAGTGCGTGGGTTTATTGCAAAACACACAACTGAACCACAGCCGGGGAAGCCCAGAGTTTCAATTAATTTTATTTTTTTTATTTTTTTTTTTTTACAGTGTACATTGTTAAATAATGTAAAGAAAACGCTTTGTAATTCAGAAACAGATTTTATGTGGAAAAAGATACTCAAAGTGTAATATTAAACAAAATAATTTAACAGTTCAGTAGCATTAGTTTATTCCTCTAGTCTTCAGTTATTCATCCACAGGAGGGGGGAGAGGAGGGGAGAGGAAATCAATGGCAAATAACACCAGTTCTTGCATAACATTAAGTGAAAAAACCGACCTAAAACTTCTTAGATCAAAAATTCAATAACCACGTGCTGCACCCGGCTGATTTGTTCCCCTGCCAGGAATATTCCCCTTGTTTCATTACTGCCTCAAGTTTGTTGCTGCTCCCGTTCACCAGAGCCCCCCCATCTCCCCTCGCGCTGCGTGTGTTCAGTGAACATCTCTGCGTCCATCCCGACAGAGGAGCAGAGCCGCTCCGTTTCACTTCAGCCGCAAGGCCCCCTGCTTTCTCCCCACACACACACCACAAGCCTCCACCTCTCGTTCCGCAGCTCTAGTCCGCACTTCAGTTACAAAGAACAAACCCCAAAACCTAAGGAACTGGGAGCCCAGCCACCTCGCCACCGGCTTTTGCCTCCCGTGCACCTGCCTTTGCTGCCAAAACTGCCATAACGAAAAATAAAGTGACAGGAAAGGAATGGACCTGGCGCATTTCTTTGTAGAAGTAAAAAGAGTGAGAACATCCGCAGACAGAAAAAAAACAACTTCCAATTAAGGCTCCATGGGGGAAACGGCGCTCCCAGGAAAAACAAGTCAGGCATGTAACATCTCTGCGGTGCACCGGCTTCCAGGATCCCGGAGAGCTGCTCCCAAGAAGCAGGAAGCAGAACTCCCATCCTTCCCAGCTTTCTGCAGCACCACACAAATACTGGCTGCTATTATTTTTTACTTTGAAGAGGATACCAGTATTTTTTCAACATGGAAAAGGAAAACGAGCAAAGCGGAAGGAACAGGGTGGTTACCGGGAGGTGACAGAGATGGGTATAGTCCTGGTACCAGCTTGGAATTTGTTAGAGTGAAAGAAATTGTAAAGCCTCCAAAAGCAAAGACAGAGGAAACTTCTTGATGCCGGCTGTTTCAAGTACATCCATTGCCGGCAATGGACGTTGCGCCAGGACAGTTTGTCCCTGGCTTAAACGGACTTTACGCAAAAGAAAAAGAAAGGTACGGAAAGCAATCCCAGCAGACAAGCCCACGCCAACGAGCAACGGCTCCTCTCCCTCAAGCCATATCCTGACCAAACACCTTTCCCACTTTGCAGGTGGAGTCAAACTGCATCTTCAGTTGGGCCTTTCCCAAAGATACACGTTCTCCCCATCCTCTCTTCGTTTCCGATCCAGACCCCCGGCTTCCTTAGCCAATACTGGTCAGTCTCGTTTTAGCTTCCCCCACATCGCTCCGTCCCACCCCCACCTGGCTCCTGTCACACCAGCAACTTCAGATCTGCCCGCCTGGACAAGTTCCCTCCACGCACGGCCCGTTGTTCCCACCTGCCGCCTCCGTGACTCCCCGCTCCCTACGCCGAGCAGTGACGGTACCACTGCGGGAACTCCGCTGTGTCCCAGTCCCTAAGGTACAAACGATCCGGCCCTCTCCAAACTTGCCCTCTGTCTGCCTGGGGGTCTGCTGGGAAGACGATGCTAAACTGCAGAAGCAAGAGAAGTCCAAGGCACTAAAATATCCAGCAAGCATACTGGGAGAACAGACAAGTATTCAAGTACATTAATTTATACAATTTTACATTCACATTTATTTCTCTAATACAATGAAAATACAAAGGAAAAAGTTAAAGTGTCTCCAATAAGTATAAGGATATAGCTAGCTTTTTTTCCCGTTTTTTTTTCTTTTTTTAACTCTTTAACCCTCTATATTCCACTCGTTTTTAAACTACTGTTGTCCAACAACATTTATATATCACAGTGTTTCCACATCAAAACTGATGGTAAGTACATGTCCGCAGGGAACTTTTAAAAATCTTTTAAACATTTTAAATTGCTCTAATGCTGCAGTCGAAGCTGTTAATTATCTTACTTAAAGCAGTAATGACCTATCAAGCACGGGCTGCACTGCGAGTCCATTCGTGTGCCCCCATCGTTTTGGAGCCAGATACAATTGACTGGGGAGAGGGAGAGGAGAAGGGGGATTTGGACAGCTTTTCTCCTGGTCTTGGTTCTTCGGGGAGAGGTAAGAAGCAATGCTAAAGCCTCATGCTAGGATTCAGCTCTCCCACCTCAACGCGTGTGGATTCAAGCCTCAAACCAGAGGAAAAAATTTACAGCAAGACTGCATTAACTGACCCCGTGACTTCTCTTCACGGCTCTTGTTCCAAACAAGAGCGGAACCTCTCGGTCATAAGCACTGTCCCGTCATAAGGATGCCGATCATCCTCCTCCCCCTTCCAAGCGTGTGGGGAAAACTCCCTTTACAGAGAGTTGACGGCAATGGTTGGAAAAGAGAAAACCATTCCCAGTCTGGCAAAGCTACCAGTTTATTGCAGCACTAGTAGTTGATACAGGGCCCCGTCTCCCTCCCCATGTCCTGTCCCGAGGTCAAGCCAGCACGGTCTCTGAGCGCAGCTAAGTCGTCCGCAGGTTGGAGCCCGGAGGGTTGCTGATCGATTTTTGCAAATTGTTGATGTTGAAGCTTTGCAAAGACGCGGCACCTACGGGCTGGAACTGGCCAAGTGGTGGTTGTGCTGGCCCACCTGTCCCACTCCACGGAGCGGCAAAGGACGCTGCTGGATAACCGTACTGCTGCGGAGGACACATCGCCTTTGTGAAGGGACCTAAAGAGGTAGCTGATGATGCAGAGATGGGTGTAGCACCCAGGGAAGATGTCATAGAGACACAGAGCTGACCTGGTGCCGAGAACTTCCTTGCCATTCCAGGGCCCTGAAAGAAAACCCAACCCCGAGAAGAGTTACACAACCATGCTTAAAACCCACAGGTTCACCCTATGGTCTGCAAGCCATTCCCAATGGATGTTTACAAGAACACAGCACGACCCTCCTCTTTTCCCTTCCACAGCAGGTGATACAATCCTGCACACAAAAGATGTAGCCAACAGTTTTCTGGAGCAGTTGTCCAAGCTACGTGGCAACTGTACTCTAGTTGAGTCCGACACCCTGCTGAGATAGCAACAACAAGGACTGTTCCTCACCATAAATGCTCATGGATCATGTCTTACCTCATAGCTGCTATGCCCTTTGCCAACTTTCTTGCCAGACAGGTTCATGGCATCTCGGGCCCAGTTGTCCACCAGCTTGTGCAGGTCATCTGTGAAAGTCCCTTTCCGGCTTGAGGCAATAGCAGGAGGCTGAGACTGGGGTGCTTGGCTGCTCACTGTAGCCCCGACTGTGTTGGTGCTGCTGGTCCCTACAAATACCAAAAACTGGAATTAAAACCTAGGTTAAAGATCATTTCTCTCGTAAATTTAATAATCGGTACATCAACAGAGAGCTAGTTAAAACGCCATGCAGATTAATTCTAAGTTTCAATTCCAGGACACACTCGAGTGTGGGAACTACAAGGACTCCTACAGGTATTTTCTCGGATTAAGGGTATTCCGTAGATATGTTTACTTTTCAAGAAGTGCCACAAGCAGTCATCTTAAAAGGGGAATGGCAGCAGTCTACAGGTCTTTGTAGAGGAAAAAGGAGATTAGGTTTCAGCACTGAATGACAGCGCAAGCAGGTCATTCTCTCATCCTACACCTATTGGCACAGCAACCACTATTGGCACAGGTCAATTCCGCTTTGGAGGACAATGCTGGATGCTGAACATGGAGCAGTACGATCAGCATCGCCAGCTGCTCTGTAGCAAATTATCTCCACTTCGTAAAATGAAAAATTCACCCCGATTACACAAAAAAAGCCACAGTTAGAAACAGCAACTGTTGTTTCCAATAGCTGCCATACTTATGTTCTTGAGGATAACCAGATGGCACTGTCTTCATCCACCAAACAGCCAGGACCAGCAGGGAAGTCTGCACTGCATTAAATTTGCTTTTTGCCTGTGAAAGCATTTTTTTGCCATTATGTTCAGATTTCCTATGTCAGAAGAACAAGCATTTCAGATGTAAACAACTCGTACAGCTTAAAGAAGACAGAAACAAGAGGAGCTCCTCAGACACCCTTTCACAATATTTCTGGGGCTGACTGCAAGACCACTAAATCCCCTTCACAAAAATACCAGGCTTCGGTTCTGCTAGAATGCTTCCTGAACATCATCCTATAGAAAAAGAACAAAACCTAGAGGCTTTGTATTCTAAAGCCTCACTGTTCCACTCACACTTAAACATGTAACTGCCCTCAATTTTAAGCTTTTCAAAGGCAGACCTCGTAACAGGAATCAAAGAAATCGTGTATTAAGTCTGCTTCCTAAATCACCAACAGAATTGCCAAATATCCTCATTTACAGATGCAGAAATGATGGTTAACCACTAGGGCAACAGTTCTTCTGAAGGACATGGCAAAGGTGGAATGAATCCAGATTTTACAAATCCATTTATTACAAACCCAATGAAATACAACAAAATAAGTATCTGGCTGCTGTGGTGCTAAACCCATCACTCCCTGCAAGCACCCATCCTCACCTACTTCGTTCTCAAAGTCTCTCAAACGTTTCTACTTCCTCACTCTGAAGACTGCAAGTGGTAAATCCAAGAAAATCTGAGTTTACGGCAGATATTTCTGAAGAAAACTGATTAAAAGTAGAGCAGCAAAATGCCAGCAATGAAAATCATCTCTGTATTGTAAAGCCCAAATGACAGAGTTGCTGTCTCTTGCCTGAAAGCTACTTCATCCGTTCCACTTTCTCTGGCTATCAGCCACATTCCTTGCAACCATCGTATCAAAGAAAGAACTGGCTCCAAACCCCTGCAGGAATGTTTCATATTGAGGAGTGAATTAGGAAGGTGATGTACTTACTATGCAGGACAAATAAGCAAAGTGTTACTGCCTCTAGTAGTGCTGAGGAGGGAAGGATACGTATCCCTCCCACCAGTTCCAGCGCAAGCATGGAAGTGGCTCTCAGTCTGGGCGCCCACAGGAGGGGCAGGAGTTGTTACAGGCAGGCAGACACATGCAACAGCGCACACGGAAAGGAAAGAATAAGGTTCCCGCACTGGGGTGTGCAGCTGCGGCTCAGGTGAAGAGTGATAGGAACACACTGTAAGGTGGCAAGGAAAATCTACAGTGAAATAACAAGAACTTTAATCATGCATCACGTGGAAAGGGCTCAGAACACAATTATTTGATAAGAGCAATGATGTTAAAGGTGAAATTAAAGACAAATGAGGCAAAAGCAAGAAAAATGTACTCAGGGGGAGCTGCTCAGCTGTAATCACATTTCACTGTGAGGGTTCATGCAGGGATTGACACACTCGCTCTCATCCTCTTCACGATGGTCAGTATCTGCCTTTTGAAATTTCACATTTCTGCTTTAATCAGGAAGCACATCAGATCCTGCACCTACGCTGGCAAGCTTCCTCAGGCTATAGAAGGGAGAGAATTAATCAAGGTGCTTATATACTACAGCACATTCAGCTGAAGATGTGAAAGATCATTTAGGAAAGTTTTAAGAGTTTTGAAAGGGCCTGGACTGGTTCAGAGTGGGAAAGGCAGGTGGCTGCGAGAGCTTTGTCTCCATAAGTGATTTTGTTAGGAAGCTGCTACATCTCAGGTCACAGACCAGCCCACACCATTACAGGTGAGCTACACAATTCACTAAATCTCCCAGACATAATGTTAACTTAAACAACGACTTCTCGTGAATTTCACATCTTAGCTCTGACAAAGTCACTGCCTGCAGAAACTGCCATCCAGAAGAGTCTGTAAAGGAAGTGCTTCAACTTGTAGCATTCAATGGAAACAACCCCCCACATTCCTGCTTGGTCACAGCAGCCATCCTCAGTTCTGCTCTGACATGAAGGATCTGAAGTGAGACAGGCTTCTCTCCCAGCCTGCTACCTATAACAACTCCATTCTGCTCTTTAATTTCCCACCCCCATAAACCAGCAGTCAAAAGATACCTTTAAACCAGTCTTAAATTATATCAGCACAGGTTTTTCTAAACATCCCACTTTGGGAGACACACTCATGAGATCTCTGATGGCTTAACTCTTATTCGTTTAAAACACTGAAGGAGCGTTTGCAATTGGATCCATCACTGAGGTGGCAAGCCCCGTCAGATCTGTAACCGAACCAGCTGCTCGATGGTACAATTCTAGCACATTACAGCGAGCAACTGACCCTGATGCCTAATTCGCTCTCGTTAGTGATGAGCAAAGAGTTGCACAGTGAAGGTGAGGTTCTGCCTGCCTCCACTTGTCTGCAAGAGCAATAGCCAGACTATTCAATATACCAGTGACAGAGTACACGTTCGAGGGTATAACACAGACAGACAGATGCTGTGCTGGAGACAGAGTCAGGGAGGTAAGGCTTCAGTGACCAGAAAAAGCTGATGAAAAGCTTTACAATCAGAAATCGGAGATAACAGAAATAAGATAATTACTACAGAGCTGGTTGCAAGGACAGACTTTTTTCACCATCTTCCCTGAAGCACAAAGAGAGAGTAATTTGTTAAAAATAAGAGAAACAGTGAGAAATGTTTAGTATCAGCAAACAGTACAAAAAGCTTGGTGAGAAACAGAGGACACAGCACAGCAGGGCTCAAATAGCAAGGACACTTTAGGAAAAACCCAGACTGGTCTGATGATTGAATCGGTTGCTCTTCCAGAAAGAGAAAAGGCCCAGCCTCCTACATTTACTTTTCAGAATTCCCAAACGGCAGTGCAGTATGTCAGGAGACATTGCTGTTACAACCAGCTGTTATCACAAACGGAAAAGCAAGTCCATCTTTCATTTTTTGTCAGAAAGGAGGAAGCGTTTTACAACTATCAAAGTCTGACCGGTTTACAACATCAGAAAAATTTATTTGATAGGTCAAGTGCTTTTAGTTTGTCATTCTCTTTTCTCAGGTCTGTGGAAAATTTCAGACATTCCCTGCCAAGCTGTGCCACTCTGTTTCTCCAGCTGCACAGTTAAAAGCATCAATTACTGCACTGTTTCCTCAACACCGCTGATTCTAATGCAGCACCTTCTCCAGTTGGCACTCCCCACAACTGTCTGAAACAGCATTCCAAGGACAGGACTCCGGGAAGCGAGCAACCTGCAATAAGCCAAATGCCAGACCAAGCTGCGCCATGCCAAGTATTACCTGCTTTTACAGGACAGCTACAACACTCTTTTCAAAAGGAATCCACTTCCCTTAGCACCAGTCCCATAAGCAAGGGTTATATAATAGACTGAAGTACTCTTATAGGCAGATGATGGTCAATATGCAGCAAGCCAAGGCCTGGCAGGTAAATGATACTCTCATATATTCACCTCATTGTCTATTCTAGAAACAGAATGGCTGTTCTTTATTTTCCTTACCCCAAAGGGAGAATAGGACAGACTAGAGAAGATTTTTAAAAGTTTGCTTTGGAAAGAATTTAACTTTTTCAAAGAAAGAAGTGATAAATCTTGAAATTGCAGATGTCAGTCAGCGTACATCTGCACATTCAGATATCTTGCAAATACATTTAAAGCTGCTCTGTTTGAAAAATTAAATGCCATTAGTATTTATGTCCCCATGAATCCAATAACCCTGGGGCCTTGAGCAGCCTGGTCTGGTTGGAGGTGTCCATGCCCATGGCAGGGAGTTTGGAACTGGATGATCTTTAAGGTCTCCCCCAATCCAAACCATTCTATGATTCTGTGACTAGAGATATCATTGCCAAAGTGAACTGCCAGGAAAAAATACCCCCTCCTTCTGACTTGTTCCCTTCTCAGAGGATGGAGCTGGTTGCATTGCAGCTGTCTCTGCAGAAGGCCAGGCCTAGCCCCCCCCCACAACTCTCTGGCTCAGCTGCGCTACTGCCAACTGCAGTGAGACAGATACTACAGATGCGCGGTACCGCCATGCGGTGCAGCGACTGAAGGTCTCTGTAAAGCCTTCTCACATCAAGTCATTCCAGAGGATGGAAAACAAATGTCAAACATCTGAAGGGTGCAGCCTGCATAAGCAGCGCAGGAGATGTTGCAGCATTCCCAACAAAAAGCATCACAGCAGCAGCCTCAGCACAAGCGTATTGTTAATTCAGTCACATCAGAAGTTTGAGGCTCTCTTGTAAATCTGGCTTAATGTAACAACCAATGAACATGAACAAACTTTGAAAAGGGCTGCGAAGTAACTTGTGAGGGTTGGCAGGATGTCTGAGCAGCCTGGTCTGGTGGGAGGTGTCCCTGCCCATGGCAGGGGGGTTGGAACTGGATGATCTTTAAGGTCCTTTCCAACCCAAACCATCCTACGATAGTATGATATAGCATATCTCCAATTTACAGTAAGAACTTCTAAACCTGGGCCTATTCGTAGGCATCTTTTGTGTCTGCCTGAAAACATTCTCTATTTTTAAAACCCTCAATGCTTCCATCTTTAGCAATCTATCTGCTGACAAACATGAGTTGTCAATGTTACTGCCTTCAGGTGGCATCAATGCTCTGCACTGCAATCAGCACTAGTGCTGAGAATATGCAAAACCACATTCAACTTCCACAGTAATCCTGTTGCTGGATGGAGGAAGTCAACACATTCCCCCCCCCAGTTATAATGGTGGCCAAAGGAAAAATGGGAAAACGCATCTTCCTCACTGTTCCACTAGGAAAGATTAGCTCCCCTCCCAGTCTCATGTCAGCTAACATATGCTGAGTCAAAATTAATTACTAAAACAGACCAAAAGAAACGTCCCTGCACTCACAACTGCCACTTCTCCCCAGTTTCTGTCATTTCCCTGACCTGTCCTGAATGTTCCCACCAAGAGCTTGGAGAAAATAAGTGCTTGTAATAAGTTTAAAAACAGAGAACACCTAACACGAGAACCCAAACTTCTAAAGGTGTGCTAAGAGCAGCTCAGCTGAGCCATGGGATGGGAGGGAATGCAGGGTGGCAGATGAGAATGGGCTGCATGAAACAGATCCAAGCAGCAGAAAGGAAAAAAAAAATGACAAACGAAAAGACAAAACAAAAAACAGACAAGGAAGGAGTAAAGGTGTTACACACAAAGAGCCAAGCAGGGCGTACTCAGAAATCGGGTCCTCCTGCCACCAGGCTTGAAGGTCACTCTTTCAGATGCACAGTTAAACTTCGCACAGCCTGTGAGAAAACAAAAACGGGAGGAACAGAGAAAGGAGAGAAGAGACAGAACACCACTACAAGATGTTAGCAACTTGAGGTTGGAAGGGTGAAATGCATTAACGTGACACACAAAAATAAGCCTCGAAGTGTGGACCAAAGAGTATGCAGACAAAATACGGAGTGAAGAGACTCCCTCCAACACCTCCAGACATGAGGCCAGGTTTCCAGGGTTACTCTCCTCTCCAGTTCATAGCCCAACAAGAAGGTTGCAATCTATAGCCAAGCCAAATATCCTGGCAAAAGTATCCAATTAATAGAAGGATCTGCATAACTCTAGATACAGGGAGATTATTCAAGTAACTCCAAAATACTTGGAACAGTTCATTAAGAAACCTCTACAGAAAATTCTTCCAAAAAGGCCGTTTCCATTTTCTGCCTGTACTTCTCAAATTTCAGCAAAAACACACATTAGAATCAATGTATTCATTCAGTCTATGGCAAAGTTTTTCAAAAAGCTGTTCAAGGGGAAAAAAAAAATCACAACAGCCAAGTTTGGAGAAGTTAAGGAACCAAGCTATCATCCCCTTAATGACTGACAAGCACAAAGTCCGCCCTACCAAATAAATCAGAGCTGTTTCTAAGAAATTACTTGATAACATACAAGCCAATAACAAGCAATCCACCACCTGAGTAACTTGAGTAACTGAACAATTTATTATTCCTACCATTCCACCCTCCTACACTTACTCTTCCTTCCAGGATAACAGTTTAACTCGCAATTGCAGAACATGAGCCTGTTTTTATTCTACATGCCTTTTCTACCTTTTGTTGTTAAAAATTCCACAGACAGAAACAGCCAAAGGAGTTTGGAAGTCTAAAATGACTCTGAGTTTTCAGAAATTTCCAACCATTTCAGGTTCCTGTAAACACCAAAGCTGCTCTACCCCCTCCCTCAGTCTCATTTCGAATTTCTGAACCTGCCATTCTCACCTGTCTCTGCCTCCTCCTCCTTTCAGCCAATACATTTCCCCTGGGTCAGTGGAACACTGCTTGCCACCCACCAAACTGCACTCTTTTACATTCTCCTTGGTGCTTTCATTACAGCAGACAGGGCCACATGCTATGTATTAATTACTTCAACAACCTCACACTTCCCCTATGTGAGAAGGTAGAAATCTAGCTGCAAAAACCTCCCTCATTACCCTCCACGCACAGGTTGGAGACTAACAATCTACTTTACACTCTCTATTAAAAACCAAGGGTCATCAAGTCGATCATTCATTCACTGGTAACAAAGGTGCAAGACTTCATAATAAATCCATTTCAAGTCTTACCTTGGCCTGGTGCCGAAAGGCTTGGTACCGAAAGGGCACCATCACTGGTAAAGGCAGAGTAGAGATTTTCACTAGAAGGTGAAGGTTTGAGGGGCTGTAACAAATGGTTCTGTCCTGTCTCCGGCAAACCACCAGGAGGATGAAGAGTCTGCTGGGGGGGCAGCACTGATGGTGCACTTTGAGCTGACAGATTGCCTAGAGGAAGCAGAAAGGCAAAAAATATGTTCAATGTTTCAGTTTCCCTACATCGTTTTCCAAGATTCTGTCATTTTTTCCCAAGGGGTAGAAGGAAAAAAAAACCCAAAACAGAGGGAAGAGACTGGAACATTTACTAGGGAGTGAAGTTGCTATCAAGTAATTCAAATTATCAGTTAGGCCATTACACTGTTGACACAGGAAAAAGTGCTGCAGTATAGGGAAAAAAGGACACCATCCTCTGGTCAATCATGAAAATTCAGGCAAGAGAGGGGGATGCAGGGAGAGAGAACTACTCTAGTTTCCAAGGAAGCAGTAAGATTAGAGAAAAAAATCTTATTCACTTAAATTTTAAGGCAACTCCGTGCTAGCTCACTGTCACATGCTCACATGTAACTCTCCTATCATATAACAGAACAGAAGTGAGCAGCCAGGGTGACTGGATACAGGAATTGCAGCGTGATGTGAAATTACCAAAGCAAACGAATGTGCAGTACGCAGTAGCAAATATTTCTGCTCACAGTGCCGGCCCTCCAATATTGTTTACTCAATGCTACAGGATTTGAGAGACATCTACAATTACTCAGCAAGCATCTGACATTCACATCATTCAAATAGCAAACAGAACTGTTTTTCTGAGTTCTGTTTATTATAAAAATGCTTTCAGCTTATACTGGTTTCATGAAAAAGGTTTCAGAAGGGAGCTTTAACAATTGAAGCTGTTTCCCAATATGCAAGTACAAAAACAATTGCAGCTCCATTAAAAAAAAAGTCACTCCAACTGTGACAAAGTTTCTGAAGTGTAAGGACACCAGTAATACTATTCTTAAGTGATGCTAAAGTAGAAAAAAAATACAAATCAACTTTAAAACCGCCCTTACAGAACAATGTTAACAGTATCTTTCAGTACATTGCAAAGGTCACCAGTGAGACTAACTAAATGGCAAAAGCAAATTCACAAATGATCTAGTCATGCAGGCAGTGTGGGAACTGGAACACACACACACTCTTCCCAGAAGACAAGACAGAGAGGGATAGAGAAAGAGACACAGACATAGTTCCAAGAATGAGAGACAGTGCCTTGTTGGTTTCACCTACCCAAAAAAAAAAAGAGGAGAGTCCTACCTGATAGCTGAGGGCTTTTATTTCCCTGGGAGCTGCTACGACTGGACTTGCTGCTTTTTCCTTTAGTAGGTCGTCTCCTCCTTCCTGAAAGGGGTGCAGCTGGGGGAATAATTACTGCAGGTGGGGCCTTTCCCAATTTCACGTACAGTGACTCAATCTCCTGCTTCTGGCGACTCTGCAGCTCCTGGATCTCTTTAAGGTGCCTAACAAGTTACAAAACAGTATGACTTAGAAAAATCATTTCCACACAAATTCATGCATACAATCCCTCCCCTGCAGCTTCTTTGGTCAAACTCCCATTAACATTTAAGAAAGGAGGAAATAAATCTTTTCCACAAATAACCACTGAACACACATGGCAGAACACTTGCCATTTTCCATTGTGCTCTAACCCTGGCTTGAATTCCAACACAAAGTTCCAAACATTGTAATCATAAAACCAGGATAAAAAGAAGTACAAACAAGAACATACAACTACTGTCAAATACCAAATCAGTCAGCATTGAAAAGCTACAGGGATAGGTAGAACAGTCATTTTCTGAGACTTATGGCCCTGAAAACTTCTACATTTGTATTTCCTCAGTTGTATTTTTTTTTTCAGAGCAGTCACATACACAAGATTTAAAATCCCAAGTGCCCTAAAAAAGGTTCAATATAAATAAACAGCAGGTCACATTGCTTGACTTCCAAAAGTTTTTTTCTAAGCCAACAAGGATTCTTCAGGAAAAGCACCACCATAAGAAACAGATAAAAAATGCAGAGAGCTGTCTGTCATCTTCAAATGAGACACTACAATTCCAACTACTAAACTTCAGTGATATGCCATAGCTTCTCTACATCTGCAGTCTTACCCACAGTGCAGCAATCAATCTACATACAAACACATACAAGGATACAGTTTAGAAAATTAAACAAACACGTATATACCTTCCTTGTTTTGATTATGTACTACTTTCCCACTAAATAATCTTATTTCCCACATAAACACTGACAGCGTGTTCTGACACTTAGCAAAGGTTGAGTCTTTTAAAGAGGTTTACTTTTGTTCCTCATGAAGAGTACGGTACAAATTAAATTCATACTAATCCCGTTACAGGCATTGCATACACAACCACACAAGGGAAAAAGCCTTACTTCTCACGTAACCGACGGAGTTCTGATTTCAAGTCTTCATCTTCAATATCCGACTCATTGTCGCTGCTCATGTAGGAAGAGTTGAATGAGTTGCTAAGGCTCTGAACAGGGAGGCTGATCTTCGACCCCAGGGGCTGGAGGGAGTCTGGGCTCCCTGAGCCATCATCCAAATCCTTAGCCATTCCGCTTAAGAAGGCCGCCTCTGGTTCAGAGGATGGACCGTTCATATGCGGGGACTGCCTTGACTCCAACTCTTTCTTCGGAGCTGCAGCTGAAGAAGCAACTTGTTCCAAGTCCACAGAGAGAGGAAGAGTCATTGGCTCTTTCTCTGCGCAGCTGACCTCATCCTGAGTCTTTGACACTGAAAAGCGCCCCACTTGATCTGTTGTTGTTGTCACCTGAAAGCGTCCAACCTTAGTAGGCTGAACAACATCTACTGGTAATTGCAGCACAGGAATTGTCCGAGGAATGCCATCTACCACATCCATGGAAGAGTCAGCGACAGCCTCACTCTTCCGACTGCCAGCCTGCTTTACCAGTGTACTCTCTGGGCTACTGCCAGAAAGAGATGAAGAATCAGTGGAGGTGGTGTCAAATTGCACCGGCTTAGTTTCAGGTTTGTCACCCTCTTTTAGCACATCATCCATTGCCACAGATACCTAGAATAGAAACGCAATCATGCAGACTTTCTTAGTTCTTCCTTAACACAATGCTTTTATTTACCTTAATAGTAAGATGCATCTAAGAGGGGAAAATAACTCATTTCCTTGGTATGCCACAAAGCAAACTACTGCTTCCCTCCAAACAACACATTGCCACACAAAACCGGTCTTCTAAGCAACCTAGAGGATTAACTCCAAGAAACACAGCAGATTCAGAGGGCACTTCCTTCACAAACAGGACATAAGGCAGTGGACATCTGAGCACTGTTAGCCAAAAAGCAGCTAACATTAAAGACCAAGGCCAACAGTTACACAGCTAAGGCCTGGCATGATGAAACTCTGTATTTACAATTCTAGACCTGCACAACCTCACACAATCTCTGCCGTGAATGAAAGCAGCATCTGCACAAAAAAATACATTTGCAAGCTCAAAAGGGACCTTTTCTCCCAACAAAAAAGCCCACCATGAAGCACATGGAGCCAGAACTATGCAGAAGGCTCCTCAAAGATCCTGTATCAACAACCAAATCAGTTTAACATCTCCTACCTGAAACCGTCCCATTTTAAGAACACCAGCTTCTGCTGTGGTAGCCATAGAGCCGCTCTCTGCACCACATGATGCTGAAGCTAAGGAAAAGGAGAACAGAATTAAGGAGGAAATCAGCAACAAATTATTTGAACTCAAATAATTTCTTTTTTAACTACTTCAAATTCAACTATCAGTTAACTCCTAACAGGCCTTTGGATTCATGGAACTCAATTTGTTTTTTCAACTTTACCACATAAAGCATCAAAACAATGTTCAAATGAGGTATTTTTGTATAAAGTTTCCCTGTACAGTATTAATTGCCAAAAGTGCATTTTTAGATAGCAGTAAAAAAAAAAAAAAGAAAACAAAAAACCCACACTGCTTTCAAACAGGGATGTGAAATAGCCAAAGAATAAAAACCAGAACTGAAATTTATGTACAAAAAACTTATTTTAGTTCAATACCCACACTGACTACCTTAATTTCACCAACACTTTGGACTATTTATTTTTAACTGAAAAGCGGAAAGCTGAAGAAATGCTTAAATCGCATTTACTTAAAGCAGTCTACCTGAAGATTTCAAAGCTGCATTCTTAGGTATCAGCTCCTTATTTTATAGCTGCATGCACTCGCAGCATAGAGTTACAAAGCTGAGAAATAACATTCTATTTTTAAATCAGTTCTATTGGACACCTTGCTGTGTTTATTAACCAACTTCCCAGTTTGTTTACTTTTACCTTCTAAACTTTAGCAGACAAAACCCAACTCATTTTCTAGCAGACAAATGAGTTCTACACTATAGTTCCCTACTGACATACTAAAACGAGAACATTTTATTTTCCTACTGATTCTATTAACTTTTGAGTGTTTGTCACTGAACTTCAATGGCACGTGCAAGTTAAGTAGTGTTCACTAGAGAGTTCAGAAATAATTTTAGTACTGTGTTAACAGTTTTGTTCAAGGAGGAAGGCTTTTCTAATTAGAACAATAAGGAGAATACTGACAGAAAAGCGTCAGGCTAAATTGTTGGGTTCCTCCTTTACCTCCTGCAACTGAACTCATTTAGATTTGACAGTCATTGATCATTCAGACTTTTAATTGTTCATCATCCAGTCAACCACCAGTTGCCCTAAAGCAGGCAGAAGGGAGTCTGGTCTTCCTACCACCTTTCTTACATTTTTAGTACTTTAACCTTCATTTTTGTATTTAAATAGAAAAGAAACACTCCTAGGTTAGGAAAGGTATCAGCACCATGATGTAAAATGACAAGTCTTACTGTTGCTGCCAGGAACATGACATAAGACAGAAAACAATTCCTTTAAATCCTCAGCAGCATACTGAAGATTCTCTGCAAGTCTTAATTTAGCATTTTGGACAGCTTTAAATCCTAAATGAGTTACTATAATATGCATATATAACTTCCCTCTTCCGGCCTACAGTGAAAAATTTCAGCCTAGTTACTAAAAACTATTCCAATTTTTAAGGAATTGCCATTGTATGACTTACAAAAAAAGGCTGTAGCCTCATCAATTGCTAGCCTGTTCATTTTTAGATTATGCTTCCATGCTGAGACACCATCTAAAATAATCAAGGCTGTCTTACCATCCTTCAGAGACTGTGTTGCTGTGGACACCAGCCCGGTAACCGTTGTAGACGCTACTGAGGGGACAGACTACAGGTTCAGGGGGGATAACAAAACAAAATTAAATTAGAAGAATCAGCAATCTGATTGAATGCCAACAAATCCACCATGCTGCATGTTATATCATCTTTTATTCCACTAGGGTCAAAAGATGACCCCTAACGAGATGAATACAAGAGTATAACCTCCAAAGCCAGCAATACCAGCTAGAGATTTTGCATGCCTTACAACCCCCGAGGCTTACAGCAGAATACCTCCTTTGTCTTTATAGAAGCAATGCATAAGTAGCCACTTGGAAACCACTATGTCAATCATTATCTCAATTTGAATCCAAGTTTATTACTATAGCCTTAAAATTCCAGATTCACACTTTAAACATCCCTCCCAAATTAAGTCTGATGTTTCACACACTTGTTTACTGTTCCTTCTCCTTATTCCACAGTCGCTTCCCCTTCTAGTTAGGTAATACTGATGACATCACCAAAAAAGCTAGATTAAAACCAGTACCAAAACAAGCCTCAGGAAACACATAACACGAATTTTTCCTATTTTGGTTGACTCAGTCCCACAAACTGGAAGATGACTCTTCATTTTTATTTTTAGAAGTCTAAAAACTGGTGTGGTGATGTAAAAGGCAATGACCTAAGAGCATAACCTTGAGAAAAGAGTGAAGTTTTTCAAGACTACTGAACTGCCAACAATGTAAACGTACACAGGCAGGAGCAGAGGTCCCTGGAACGGTCTCTGGACTAAGGGTTCTTCTCAGCTTAGCATCCAGATCTTCTAGTGGCTGTTGAGACTAAGAAAGGAAAAAGTAAATAGCTGTCCCATCTCAGGAGAAATGCATCACATTTGAGAAACACTCATACTTAACGCTAAAATTTAAAGTAGTCAGTACTTCTGTATCTGTCATGTACCCTTCCCATATGTTTACATTTAACACATATAGCACAGTAAGACTGGCAATTTAAACAACACATCTGTAAAACAGAAAAGCAGCATTAATGGGAACTTCTGTTTTTCCTGAAGTTACCAGGAAGTTTGAATGCTCAGTTCTTAAGAGTGGAAAAAAATGCTGCAAGCCTGCAAGTTCCACATTTCTGATTGGAGGACAACAGAAGCAATTTGTATTATGGATTATCTAAAATCTTGAAGAAAGTCAATTAGGAAAAAAAAAAAGAAATGGGAAAAATTGAAAAAGACATCCACAATTTCAAAAGGAAACAGGTACAGCAAGACTAAGGATAACACAAGTTTAAAAAACAAAACCAAAAGCCAAACACAACACTTATACGTTCTCTCAAAGAAGCTCTCTGGATGGACTGACTTGAAAAGACAAGGGCAGATTCTCTCTCAAGTATGCTTATTACTTAGATTTCAGCCATTTGAGTTGGCATCCAAGATGTTTTTCTAACTTGGCCAACTGAACTGGGGAGGGGAAGACAAGAAGGATAACCTAAAAATATCTTAACAACAAGAAAAGTTCAGGTTAAAAATTATTCATTAGAGTCAGACCCATAAAATACATGATAGAAGAAAGTACAGGCAAATATCACTAAAATACACATGGAAGAAGAAAGCATTGGCAGATAACACTAAGTGGCAATTCTGACCCTATGGAGTAGAAATTTCCACCTAAACTTTAGCATCACCAACCTTGCAAAAAGCTAGAACTGATTTTAGAACTGAAGCTAAGGCCACAACAACATAAAAACATTACCATCCACTTAAAAGAAACTGAAAGTTAGAGGTACACAGTAGCACAAAGATGCTTTTAACAGGTTGTCAGGATGACACTCTTCTCAATTTTGGACAATAAACCCCATATCAACTCCATCCATCCAAAAAAAAAAAGCAGAGCACAAAAAGAAGCAGACGTCTATCACTCCTTTTAGAAATCCATATGTTTAGCAGACCAATGAGCTAATTTAATTAAATAATACAATAACATAAAGAGGATATTTCAGCTGAAATACTGTACAATTCTCATCTCTCAGGCTTAGATGAAGATACTTGCTTCAAAGTAAACAGAGCTGAAATATCAGAATGACCAGGAAATAAAAATTTCTCTATGGAAGAAGGGTACCAAAATGAAGCCTGAAAATTTAATCTAAATTCATTTTGAAAACTAATTAAGGAATATATAGAACAGGCATTTAAGACTAAAGGAACAAAATACCCAAAACTGGTCTTGAGACAACCTGTACTTCATCTGCAAATTAGGAGTCAGTTACTAAGAAAACAAAAAATAAAAAAGTTGGGTAATGAGCTACTGACAGAAGCAGTAAGGAAGGCAAGTCTATCTACTTTAAGAAAAGCCAGTAATTTTCCAGATAGTATTATGTGATCACAGCAAATGCTCTCAACAGTCAATTAGATTTGAGCTAGTTGGTCTCCTCCAATTTTGTCTCACTCCTAGACAGGCTTTAGAGCTCAAATGAGAAATGAAATTAGGTAAGCTGTTTGCAAAGGGATCTATATATACACTCTTTCCATACCATAAATCCTGCCAGAAACACCTGACAAACAGGAAGGAGCCTTTTGCAGTGGCACAGTGGTTTGAATCATGTAAGTGGCTAAAAGTGCTTTGAGTTTTGGGGAAAATATTACTAATATACATCCAGTCCCAAGCAACAGCACTAAAAAGGACTACAAACTTAGTGTGACTAATTTTAACCAGATGCCTCCAAAGCCATTTACTGATGGTAGGAATGCAGATAAGACTTATCACCAAATTGCTGTTGACTCCTCTTTGGCAAAACATGCTTCAGAAAGAATTGCCTGAACGGCTTAAACCAGCTTCTGCCTTCAGAAGCTGGAGTAAAAAAGTATGGCTTGCTAACACTACCATCTTACAGCTCTACATAAGCTGTTCAGCTTCTTGCTCAGTCTGGAGGCAATGGACGCCCATCTCCTGATTACTCAGAGGGCAGGAATATGGCGCTCATTCAACTTGCTAGAAAGAAGCTGCAAAAAACCAAATACAGCAACACTCCTTTCCCTGACAGGTTTCAAGAGCCATACATTCACTTACATATTCTTACATAAAGAGCACAAAATAATACTTTCCATGTAGTGGACTGATTCTCATAGCTTACAAAAGATTTAAGCATCCTTTAATTACAATGAAAAGACAACCACAAAATAGTTCTGGACACAGAGGCCATCTGTGAGGTTTCCTTGATTAAGGTCACTGATTCGCATTTGCTCCATCAGATGAAGACCAAGAAGTTGGTAGGAGCAGGAATAGAGAGGATGAGATACCAATGTTCAGCACGTTGTAACTTAGGTCCACTAGACTGTTTCCTTTCTAACCTCCAGGACATACTCTATGGAAACTTAGTCTAAGACAGATTCTTAAGAGATCACAAAATAATGACATTTACTGGGAGAATTAGAGAAAATGCTGAATAAAGACAGAGCTTCTGCACAGAGAACACTAAAGGAAAAAAGCTGGAAAAGTTAAAAAGGAGCTATTAATGTCATGACCAACATAAAACTAGAGGAAAGCAGCTAACATGCCCTATCACTCAACTCTACTCACATCTTTCGGACCAGGTAACACCATTGGAATAGTACCTGCATTTTTATATTTGAAATTTAAGAACCATATCTTGGGAAATTAGTGTCCTAATCCATGTAATACAGCTTTTTACCATTTTAGCTGTACCACATGTAGAAATTTGCAATTTTCTAACACTATTCCTTTGTGTGACAGTCAGCTTAAATCTTTTCAGATATAAGTTTTCTCAAGCTGTTGTAAATCCCAGAAGAGGAAAAGCTTGCAAAGTACTAAAATGACCTTTATACTTTATTTTAAATTCCCTTCCACAAATGAAACTTGAATTCAAGAGCTCCATTGCAAGAGATGAGAGGAAAAATGTTATCAGAGTGTTACGGAGAGGACTTTATCAAGGTTAGCTCAGTCTGCTTTAAAATTCTTAGTGGTCAAGAAAACAAAGAAGAAATCAAGGCATAATGCTAATAAATAATTTATAAATTTTCATGCCATAGCTACTTTTATTTGATTTACCTTAAAATTATAGTTAAGACTTAAGTGAATAATTCCTTTCTATAAAAGGACAGACTAATTCAAGTGTAGCTTTTGTAAAGGTATTTCAAGACTATTCACTGTGGACTTAAGTAACAGCAACACAGAAAACACTAGGTTGAAGCAAAATTGCTCTGAGCCTTAAAGAGGTACCACCAGGTACTAGCTTGAATCATATCACCTTTATAGGTTTGAATATAAAAATTGGCATGATAATTCTGTGCCAAGCATACTTCAATATAAATCTATAAAAAGCCACCTCTGAATATATTCACACACTTCCTTCAAAAGCAGCACAACTTCATCTCACGGTCTCATGGGGTTTGTTTGTTATTTTTCTGCCTTTTCTTTGCATATTGAAGTCATATTCCTATGTCAAATCTCATTACACAACATTTGGAAGATCCAGAAGACAGTTTTGTCTTAATCAGTTTTTTCAGTTACAAGGCTTTTTTTTAATTTTTAAACTGAAGACAGATTTAATCTTTGTGATCTTGAGCTGTTCACCTGTCCAATTTATGTACAAAATAGCCAAGCTAATTATTTCATAAAGGGCAGAATCCAAGCAAGGAGAGCCGCTGTTGCATTTCAACTCGTTTTACGATCAGGAGCTCCAAGTATCTTTTGCAAATCTGAAAGCCTAGTGAAATTAGAGTACACTAATAACTAAAAAAAAACAAACCCAAACCAGCAATTCACAAAGCCAGCAACTTTGCATTTTCATTAACACTTAATTGCAGTACATACTGTTTCCCTAAAGAGCTATTATTTTGCTACTATACTCTTTTCAAGACAAAAACAAGTTCAAGGTTTATGCACACACTCACCTGTGTTACGTTTTAACAATATCCCCTAAAGTTCAGGTTAAAACACTAAAAAACCCAAGCCTGATTAATTGTTCCTGTACTTCAGACACTGGGTGCAGCATCCCAAAGGCAAGCTACATATCCAGTGCTGAAGTGACTGCTGCTACAGCTGCACAGAAGGGGTTACTCAGTCAAAAGAAAAGAAAACAGACATTAATAACATGCAATGGAGAGTTTAATCAAAACATGCTCTTTGAAAGGAGAAGAAGCAGATAAAATCTGCCAAGTCATGTAGCACCTGAGTTAGTGAAGGTCCTGGAAAAGGTGGCAGCGGCTCACTGGGTGGAGTGCCAGCTGGAAGTTCAGAACCTACTGGTAGCACCTACGGATAACGAAGACGAAACGCGAGTCCATCAGACAAGGAACAACAGAAGGATCAGATACCAAGCTACAGTCAGTCATGTCATACAATAGAAACATCAACTTTTTTCCCTGTAGAGACTTCCTTCCTGGTGAGTTAGTATAGAACCTTTAGCAATTTTTGCAGCTAAGTTGGGGGAAGTTGTTTTTTTGCTTTGTTTTTTTTATTAATCCAGATTATCTTTCAGCAGCCACAATTTCCAGTTCAAACAAGCTGCTGGGTCAGGAGCAAAGCATCTCGGGGATATTATTTTCAAATCTGTGAGAAATGCTACAATAATTCTTTCAAAAAGCAATTAATCTTTCAAGAAGCTGAATTTATAAAAGGGTACAAGAATGCCTTGAATCTCCTTACAACAGATCTTTGTTAACTGCCCATTAGCAACAGCAAGCTAGATGCTTCTGGCAAATTGTTCCAAGCAACATGACTTGAGAACAGGAACTGAGAATGTCTCCACTTGTTGAGAAGCAGATGTCTTGATCCACCCTCCTTTTCTTTTGAATCTGAAGGGTGTTGATGACCCACAGAAGATGACTAGGCCATGCAACTGGATAGGGGGAAGCCATCCAGGTTATGTGGAAGAGGTTAGAGAGACTGGAAAGGTTAGAAAGAGGCATCAAAGCCTCCCCACCAGGTCAGACAGCACATTCCAGTTAGTTATTTCCATTGTTAGGGAAGTGGGAAGTTCTAGGAATTAAGTGAACCATTACATAATTTGCAATTCTTATTCTCAGCTCTAATTCTGAGGCTTGACTGTGACACTGAAGTTTGAGAAACTCATGACAGCCTTATGAGTTATAGCATTGGTCAGCTGGCTTCCCTTGTATGACTGAGCACTGCTGGATACAGGTAACTGACTCAAACTCTACTCTGGTCCTCAACAAGCAGAACCAGTTCTAGCCTGCAGCTATATTAGACAGCCTAACTAATAACTGCCCAATGAAGATCACTCCATAGTTATCTATCCTCCCAAAAATGTTTGATCAGGAACTACACCAAGTTGCATTATGCAGCTTTTATGTGCACTAGTAACACATGCATGGGTTACCTGTTCTGAGGTATGACGTATTTTTAAACTGTGATAAGTTATAATTTAGTTTATAACTAACAGGCAAAACAGTTTAAATAAATAGGACAATAGGACAATTCAAAACACATTTAACTGTCTAGTTTAACAGGCTGGCTGTACACAAAGTAAAATACAGAGAGTTTAGTAAACTCCAGAAAACTAAAGCAGTGAAGTCCTTAAAGCTCAAAGTCATAGGAAGTGAAACTAAAATTAACCCTTGAAAAACTCCAAATTTATAAGTGAAAACTTCAGTGAGGAGGTAGTTTTTCCACAACTGAAACAGAAGCCCCAAACATTTATTACCTTTAAACTCAAGCCTTTGTAATTACATGTTTGTAATCAGCAGTGCTCCAGTTTCTCCTGAAGCAATAACAGTTTTTATTACTTTCTAACTTCTTTTTTTAAATTCTCAACTTCATTTTAATATAAACGAGTACCTCTGTGCCTAAATTTTCTTCTCTCAACTTCCCTGGCACACATTCCTGCTCTTTTGTGGCAGAAATTCTCCACTTTGTTTGAATACAAAGGGTACAAGGGAAAGACTTAGAAGCAATGGAACTACTACGACCAGTAGCTCACTTCATAGAATTGTTTGGTTGGAAAAGACCTTTGAGATCATCGAGTCCGACTACACCTGTCCACTACTAAACCATATCCCTGAGCACCTCATCTACCTGTATGGAATCACGAGGTGCCAATTCAACTCAGGCCAATTCAAACAGCCCGAAGGTGGTCAATAGCAAGGTGGGCTAAAGACAACTTGATGAGTGGAAAAGAACAACATTACAGAAACAAAAAGAACAGGGTGTTAAGGTTTTTGGTTTGTTAAATAACTGAAAGTTTCTTCAATCTATTTCCATTTAATTTTGAAAAGGAAAGGGCTATCAATAGGTTAAAATATTGAAAATGCACTGTCTCCCAACACAGGGAGCCATTTAAAAGAGATTAAGTAGTATAATTTCACATATTGATACTTCTAGTTAGTGAGCAGGTAACAACATCCACAACACATCAAGTTGTTACTTCAACTCATGACTATCTCTATGAAAGAAAGTTTGAAGAATCACAATTCACTAAATAAACAAAAAACTTATGAGAACATATATCCAAGTATCTTTTAAACTTCTCAAATTCTTCTTTTACCCATGTAACATTTGGAAGGAACAGAGTATCTAGGTACCACATAAGTAGCAGAGGACTTAAAAAAAACCCCAAAAACAAAACAAAAAATACCCCACTTCTGTTAAGTACTTCCTTGCCTTCAAGGAACAAGAGAACAATGAGAAGCAAACCTATGCTATCCTGATTACTTTGGGAAACATTCAACCATCCCATCTCATTCTAGCGATCACATACAAAATAAAAAGCTATTTAAAAGCAAGGCTTCCAAATTCTGTTTGAAAAAAACAACAACAAAACAACCCACAAAAATCCAAACCCCAATTGTTTCATTCCTTCTAGTTTAGGAGTAGGAGAAGTTAACAGCAATACTAGAGAGCCCTCTCAGATGTACAATACAGAACTGGAGTTTTTTCCCTCAGAACAGATAAACCCCTCTTGGGACACACGAAAATAACCAGAGCATAAAACTTGCAATATTATATTAAACGAAGACACCTCTACCTGAATAAATATTCTGCTTTATAAAAAGGGACTTTGCTCAAGAAGGCTCCTGCCCATAGATTACTTGAATATTCACGCAAATGTTGCATTTCTTACCGGTACCCTGCTAAGAGGGGGCTTTGAAGGAGAGGTCCCTGGTTTCACTACTGCTGTTGCAACACTACTCGATGCCGAAATATAGCTGACCGGGGTGATCACTTGCCCAGGAGTGGCAACTGGTGTCAGCACTGGCAAGCCAGTTGGTCCAAGAGGCAGACTACTGGGAGGTATACAAGTGCTAATGGATGTCAGGGGTTTAGTTGGTGCAACAGCAGTGGTCGGTATCCCAGGAATAACCGTAGTTTCCATTACCAATGATGTCTCCAGAGATACTGATGGATGCACTGTTCCTACGTTGCCATGTTCACTGAAGAGAGACCGTAGCTTTTCTTCCAGGGTCTTTATATCATCGATGCCAGGAGCTTTAGACTGAGCATCAGCATCAGCCTCCAGACAGTGAATATGAGGCTGGTTGGGTAATGGAGCTGGTTGAGGCTGGCTGTGTATCAAAGTTTGCTGTACTGCAGGCAAGTTAGTAACTGGTTGTGGTAAGACACCAGGTAAGGGAACCTGGGGTAACACGGGAGTTGCACCCGGAATCTGGGGTAAGACAGGCGCTGATGTAACTCCTGATGGGACAAGTAAGGGATGCATCACTGGCTGAGCGACTGAACCACATATGCTTGTTGCTACTGAGGATGATAAAGGTGCGGAGATTGGAAGAGATAAGCCAGCTGTATTGCAGAGCTGTGATGTATCCACAGGCTGCCCACTTTCAGGTAGTGACTGTTGAGCACTTACAACTGTTGTTTCCGACAGATTGGAGACAGAGCCACTGCTACTAAGCTGAGGAAGCTGCGAAGCCACATTCTGAGACAGAGACAGGGCGACTGATGTCTGTGGTGCTGCCATGCTACTTACAATCTGAGGAGCAGACTGAGATGTCACAGCCGGTGCAACAACACCAAGACCAGTGACACCAGGAACCTGGGTAGATGGCAGTGCCAAAGATGACGGTGTGCTGATACTGGAGGCAATGTCTCCAGTTACTGGTTGAGCAGGCTGGGATGCGGTAGGTAAGGAGAATGAAGCAGGGGCGCTCACACTGGAAGAGACACCAGTTGACTGCTGTCCAGACTGTGAGGCTGGAGGCGGAGAAACAGAGCTTGGCACACTTGCGCTTGGTGCAACTCCAACAGCTGCACCTTCTGAAGGCAAAGTAACAGACCCTGGAAGAGAAACACCTGTGCTGGAGGGAACAGATATTGAAGAAGTGGCCACAGATGCAGGGGGCGCACCACTGCCTGCCAGGGTAGAAAGTGCAGGTGGAAAAGGTGGTACTGTTTGATTGAACACCGGAGGAGCTGTACTAGGTCCTTCTGTCATTTGAGCATGGTTCATCTCAGAGAAGGCTTGCTGCAAGCTCAGTGAGGATGCTGAGTGGGAGAGATTCATTCCAGGACCATGTAGTGGAGATGCAGCAACTGAAAGAACAAAAAAATGCCAATCTATAAGTTTATTACAGCGTTACTGCCTACTGCTAGACTAAGACCGTATTTACCTCTCAGCAAAATAAAAAAAAATTACAAATCCAGGCTTACATTCAATACAGAATTAAGGTTTCAGAGTCTTGCAGACAGGCCATCAACATTTTTTTCCCCTGAGAATCCTGCATAGTATCCCTGGAATTATAATCACTTCTTACCAGCACAGTTCCTTACCTTCCAAGTACTCTAAGAGGCATTTAACTAAGTTCAGTTTTGATGAACACATCTTATCTAAACTCTTAAAATTTGACAGCTAACTTACCCACATCTTCTTTTCCTCCAGGTACAGGAGATGTAAAAAAGCCCTGTTCTTTTAATCGACTCTCAGGGACAGGGCTGACAATGAACCGCCTTCCTGCAGAATGGACAACCTGGGTAAAGGAGCTCGGAGGAACCCCTAAACAGAAAGAAGTGACATGTTTAGTGATACATGGTTGTATCTAAATATATAATCTGCAATATGCAATGAGCACTCCATCATACAAAATAAAAACATGGTTGCGCCCATCCGCTGAAACAGAAAAAGGTAACTGTTGGAAAAAAAAAAATCACAAAAGACTTACCTATTCTTTGTGGCATAGATGATGTAGGATCTGGCTGTTTGAACTCTAATTTCTGTAAAGTAAGATAAAATTTAAAGTTCTATTCTGAAACAGAAACCCGCAAGATAGTTCCTAAAATGCTTCCTTACTGAAATACGGGCATTTAGGGCAAGCAGTACCTTGGACTCAAGCACCGTTACCAAACTAGTGGAATGCTACCTAGATAAATGTCAGCTATGGTGCTTTTAGAACTTCTCAGCTTAGTGACTGTCAATATAACAAATTGACCTAAACACTTTCGTTAACTGATTCAGTCCAACTGATTTCCTTAAACATTTTGCAGACAAGTAGATGTTTCAAATAAGTTGTGAGTGGAAGTAAGGCAGAAATCCAAGAAATGTCACCCCTTCTTATTTCCACGAACTAGTTTTCAAAATCTGTGTTTTCTAACCAAGCCATCCAATCTGTCAGTAGCTTGCTGGGCAGAGGGCCCAAGTCCAGGCTCTCAGTGTTTATAGTGAGTAACACAGGGATGGGTTTTCAGTCTTGTGCCTCACAATAACCTCAAATCCAAGAAGCCTCAGCACTTAAGATAATTTATTTAATGGACTATTAGGAGATTCAGCAGCTTGGGAAGTGTTACAACACATCCAAAAGCAAGAGGTCTACATTGTTTAACTTCCTAAATGAAATTTAGGCTTTCATCCTGATAGGAAGCCTTCTCTGGTTTGTCTCTTCATTTAATTATTAAGCGTTGATATTTTCATGAAAGTAAGTTTCAGTTTCTAGCTAATTCTACTCGCAAAACCACATCACCCAAAACTGAAAATACAAAGAGCTAAGACAATCTGTCCTTTACATACCTGTGACCCTGGAAAGAAGCCATCATCTTTTGTCTGCATACTCTCCAAACCCTGATCACCTTCTGGCTCCACGCTGACATCTTCACTTAGCATTTCATCTGCTTTTTCAATAATCTCTCGTACCTGTTCTACAAATGAGTCTCTCTCAGTTGCTAAAATAAACTCATTCTGCACCTGTAAAGAGAAGAAAGTAACAATAATTTTCCACAAATTATTTCAAAACTATATTGAACAACCATAATTTACTTTTGGTGTCACAGTTTGTTCTCCTTTCACTGTTCTTACGCACAAGATGGTGACACCATAGAAAAAACTCAATTGTTTCTAAAATTATCTCCAGCACAGAAGTATTCGCCCTGGTTTACTCTTTGCTGTGGAACAACATTCAGCCTGACTTCTTCATCAAACTGTCATCTCAATCTTTGCTTAGCAATTTAAAATTAGCAGCCTTACCTTAGAGCAGTTCCTCACATCCACTGTAACGTACATTAACAGCGACACTTAAAAGAAACTATAATGTTAAAAAAATAGAAAATTCTGTATTGCAAGACGTGCTCTGCGATTCTTTCTTTCTGTTCCACACAGAACTTCCATGCTATTCAGGTTGTACATCACTAACTTAACAAAGTTTGGCTGTGGTACATAAACACAAATACGTTCCCTATATGATGCGAGGAAATTTGTTCAGCCTATCTAGTTTCAATACTTCGTATAGCTTTATAAAAATAAATTCTGCTGCTTATGTTGGAGGAAATAAACAAGTATACTTGGTATTTAGGAAGACATTCTTAGTTCAGTCTGAGCTGTGAAAAAATTGTTTCCTGAAATACTGCATGCTAAATTTCTCAGAGACAGACAGTCTGCAAAACAGAAGTAAAGCTGTCAGTCACAGTGTCTCTGCTGAGAAAGACAGAAGTGCCTCAGAGGTAAAGCCTGAGACATGTTTTTTCCATCAATTTTCTGGGATGCAGGTTCAGAAAAAGGAAAGACAAGCATGATGCGCTTCTATCAGCCTTTGCAATGCAGAATACTTAGTACTAAAAAAAACCTTCAGTGTTTTAAGTTAAGCAATGACAGATACCCATATGGGGTATGCCTGGTAGTATTCTGATCAAACGGAAACCAGAAGTCTTACAAGCAAAAGCTTCCTCAATATTTAACAAGAAATCGATGAGCACAAAGTTCCAGTTTCAGTTGCCTAAATGAAGTTGCATGCTTTCAACGATGCAACTGCATTTTGGATGCATAATTCACTTATTTTGCTCCTACTCATCTTCAAATATCTGTAGTTTCTGTTAAACAGAGGGGATTTTGTTTTGTACTTGGGAAGGGATATTTTGGTTTGAGCATTGGGGTTTTCTTTTTTGGGGGTAGTGTTTGTAGATTTCTGGGGCATTTTTGTTTTGCTTTGCTTTGTTTTTTGGGGGGGATGGGGTTGTTTGTTTAAATCAACCATACTCTTATTCCTCCATAGGATCACTTCAGGTATGAGTGAAGACATCTGTGTATTCTCTCCATATTTCTTGGCACTCAACTTCACATTATTCACTTGTTTACACTGCCAGTGCACATAGACAGCCAAGAAACAATTTCTTCCTCTTTCTTGGAAAGCCATTAGTGGCAGAGAGATCATTTTTTCCCCATGTCACTGACATAGTTCCTTTTGGCAGGTATGAATCCAGTACACACCACCTATTATTCTGCCACTTCTCTAAGTTAAAAGAGGAATACTGTGTAGGTGACACAAAAACTTGCAAAACATACTGCTTTTTGTCATCCCCCTTGCTTCAGTAACACTAAAACAATGCCAGTTTCATTCAGATTTACCATCTCAGGAATAAGAGTTTAAATTTAAAAAAAAAAGGGAGGCATGTTTCTATTTCATGCTGCACAGTATTCTCATTCAAGCATCTCTCTACAGGGCATGTTCTTTTGACCATTACATCCTGAATGGAGATGGTTTTTTGCTCTGAGAAAGTTGACAGAAGCATCAGTCACTACTGACTTTTGGAAACCACAAAGTGATTCCTATTCCTTACTTTAGTGACACAGTCTTCTCATTTCAGTTGAGAACAGCAAAAAACAAAGCATAAGCAGAAGTTTTAAAGATCTACTAACGTCTGCAGTTAAAAAAGCAAACAGAATTTGTTTAATCTGATACTTTCAGAAAGTTGTTTGCAGTTTCTTAAAAAATTAAACTACAAAAAAATCCAAAAGCAGATTTACTTGATAAAACCACAATTCTAAGGTAAGAACTGACACAAATTTTCATGTGAACCAAGCACACAATATTAACTGTCAACTTGGTACAGCACTCTATGTCCAGAGTCTCTAGTTTTGTTTGTACACCAATATTGCGAGCACAGGCCATGCTACATAAAGAGCGATTCTGAAACACAAACGAGAAAATAAGACTGCTTATATTACTACTGTGATCAAGACTTGCTTCAATCCTTCATCTCTAAAACATATCTTACCATAATTGAAGCTATTTCCTCAGGGTTGTCACCATCCAAATCGAATTTGAAAGTAACCATTTTCCTATTGTGTGTCTCTAGCTGGCATTCCACTACCCGATCACCTTTATTTGAAACCTAAAGCAAAGAAAACAATAGTTCAAACTAGAAGCATGAGAATGTAAGACTTGTGTTTTAAAGATCACAGCAACAAACTGACAGTACTGCTCTACTACAAACTCTAATACTCAGATTTCCAAGCTCACCTCCTCCACACTGATGTTCCATTGTTTCCTTCTAGCTTACAGGTTAGGCCACTGGCCTAGCTTTACTATTAAGACTAATTCAAATATTCTAGACAAATCTGTGGAATCACTCCTAGCTAAGCAAACTAATTTTCCTATACCTAATGCTCAAAAACACTCTTAACACATTTGGAACTCTTAAAACATTTGAAACCCTGACTCCAGAAACAGGAGAAATACATGGCATTGCTTATGTGCTAAGGGAGGCAGAGAGGGAACGGGGAACAACACAAGCCACACATTCCTCACAAGAAAAGAAAATTTTGAAGTTCAGAAAAGGGATCAACATTACCAAATAGTCACTGAAATATAAGACTACTCACATTTAGAATTCTCAGTTTCGGCCTAGCAGTCTTCTCATGGCGAGAGCGACTGCGGACAGATCTCCGCATATGACGTTTAGTAGTCCTTCCTTCGTGCCTTCCGCTAGAAGCTGGAACATTCTCATTGCCATCACTCAAGCCTGAAGCGACATCAGAATGTGCACTAAAAAAAAATCAAAAAACAATGTTACATTCATATCTATGCAATAATACAGTTTACGCTACTAGATGGTGTTCTCTACTGGACAGCAGTAGATGCCTGCTATTCGTGGAGCAGGGGAGAAGAGCCCTGTCAACGCTTAGGGTTGCTTGAACAGCAATTCTGATAGTAATTATCTAGATACATATATCTCTTGCAAACTAAGTTATACAAATATATCTTCTCAATATATTTCCAAGCTACTGGGAATTTGAAGTCTGTTGAAGTGCCGAAAGGACAAAAACCATATCTTATGATCCATCTGACATGACAAATAATGGATCAGGAGTTAAATTATTATACACAATCTCATTCACTCCCTCCATACCCTCCTGTAAATCAAAATTTACTCCAGCTCTCTTAAGCCTACTTTTCCTCTAGAAGCTTATTTCCTGACATCATTAAAAATACCCTCAGTGAAAAAAAAAATATCCCTGGCAAAAAAAGATACCTAAAGACCATACAAGGAAGAATAATCTAACACATGAAACTGAAATTCATTTTGGTGAAATGAAAATAACGCTTACCTATCCATAGAGGAAGCCAAAGGGGTAGACTGAGCAGGCTGTGTTGCTGGAAGAGTCTCTGAAGGAGCAGTCTGTGAGGCTCCCTGAGTACCCTATGGATAGAAACCTACATCAAGAACCCCCTAAAGAATAACATTCCTTTTCAAGCAACCCACTAGTCTTCAATGTTTCCTCCCAAATCAGCTGTAAAGCTGGAAGTGCTACCTTTTTAGAACTTCAAATAGCTGGCATCTAGACAGCTCTTATTAACAAAAGATTCTAGAGCAAACTGCAGTGAAGCATATCATGATCCAAGGAGGAGAGGGAAGAGGAAATCAGCCATCCTTTCTACTCCTACGTGTCACTACAGTTTGCCATGCAGCCACAGTCTTACCAACAGAATGTGCAAAAGGCAAGCCAATGCAGAACACAAAGACAATCTTCCCTAGCAAGAAAAACGCTGCAAGGAATAGCCTTTGAGAATCTGTCATTATGCCTATCAGCTGCAGTTTGTCTTTGATACAGCAAAAATATTCTGCAGTATTAGCAAGAAGTGAAGTGTAAACAGTTTTTTTGCCTGCAGGACGCACACTCACTTCCCAACAGAACAGCCAGTGGCAACAAGGTCCCCACAATGACATGACATTCTGCTGTAAGGAAAAGGTAATTTGAAACATTGATTTCCAGCTGAAGACAAGCACAGAAGGGATTAGTTCCCCCCACACAAAATGTCGCATAATTCAGACACCCCAAATGTACTGTTACATTATATTCAACATATTTACCTCCAAAACCGCCTGCTGTGCAGAGGCAGATGAGGCCGGTTGTGCCAAACTCACTGTAGGCTGGGGCACTGGAACCTGTCCACCTAGGCTGCCCATGGGAACTAAAACATTCTGTTCAACATACGGCTGCACAACAGGAGCAAGATAGCCCGGCTGAGCCATTGCATCTGCGGGTAAGGGAGGGGAAAGTACGGCAGAAGGAACGCTAACAGAAGCCACAGCAGAGGAAGGTGCAACGTTCGAGTCGCCTGGGTATTGAGGTGGCAGCCGAGATGGGAAGCCCTGTAAAAGAAATGAAGGAGTTAAGTTGGTGTGTGTCAGAGCTAATTAGAAAACAACAGCTAAAAAACCACCACAAAACTAAAGTATCAGTCTCGGGGCCATGTTCCAACCTTCAGTACTTGTTCAAGCACTGCTAAAGACTACCACCCCAGAAAAGCAGAGCAAACTGTTCGTGTAGCCAAAGCTCAGCTTGCGAGTCACCATGCTTGAACAAGTGAATTCCCACTGAAAATTCCAAGCCTGAGGCAAAGCTATCTTCACCTCCCAGCTCTTTCAGTTGCCATTTGGCTTAACATTTTAAGGGCAGAGACTTGAAATGAGTTTGAAGCATATTCAGGCGGAATGATGACTGCTCAGAAGTTGTTACTGCTGATTCTTGAGAGTAACAGCAAAAAAAAAATTATATTCTTCCTGTCCTCTCTTGATGAGCTGATCCAGGACATTCCTACACCGCTTCTGTTCTAGAGCACTCCTTAAGACACCCCTTGCAGACAGTTCTACATCTAAATCATTTTTGTTCTAGAAGAACAATCACACGCTGAGTCACTATTCTTGTCACTATTCAGGTTGCCAGATTTACAGTGATGGCACAAAGCAGCTGAAGCAGCCTGTGCCCAACAGCCCAGCATTTCATGACTAGTATCAGGTACTTACGTCACATCCAAGATCCATGTCATCTGAACTTATTTCTAGAAATTCCACAGTCCCCAACCCCTCAACCCTCTCCCCACCTCTTCCCACACTTGGAATGAAATGTTGACATTACTGAATATGCTGCAATTTCTTTCTAACACACACCTCCCATTTTTTAAATCACCGAGTTTTGTATTTTATTTCCCTCAAGTTGTCAAATCTCTTGGCTGTGTAGCTGTCCTCTCTCACACAGTGGTTGATAGAAGCCCTGCACTAAGATTTTGTCATTTTAGACGAATTCCACTGCCATATATGAAAAACTCAAAATGCCAGAGCATCCAAGGACTTCCCGCCACCCTACTTCCCCGCCTTACAATTGTCCTTTACCACACAGCAGAATTCACCTTCATGGCTTAATGGCTCTCTTATGAGAAGTGAATGGGCCAGGGCACACAGTTCAGATCTGGTACCTTAAAGGAATGGGTAAATACGTGGATAAGAGCTCTGCTGGCTTGCAACAATACCTGGTAAAGAGCATCTCCAGCAGGAAGTGAAGCTTCAGCAGCTTGTCCAATGCTGACTGGCAATCCCACCGACTGGACAGCTGGCTGCAGGAGCTGAGGGACAACCTGACTGGGCATCTGAGCCACAGGCTGCATAAGCGTGGGAAGCTGGCTAGGGACAACGGTTGATCCTACAGGGACAGTGGTAGCTGCAGCAGATGTGGCCAGCGTGAGCAATGGCTGATTGATGCCAGCTGCCATTGAAATGGGCAGCGACTGGAAACCTGGCTGAGCCACTGACACATGAGGAGCTGCTACAGGCAACTGAGAGACTGAGAACTGGGGAACCATGGAAGTTGGCAACGGCTGTCCCATGGGTAGAAAATGAGAGCCAATAGGGACCGATGGGGCAACTGAAGGCTGAGGGAGAGAAGGTGCTGCAACAGGTAATTGAGGCTCGCCTTGGATGATCGGCACTGGCTGGGAAACAGGAAGCTGGGGAGGTAAAGAAAATAGAGATAGAGATTGTTTTTAAAGCAGGGTTGCAGAAAGCAGAATTTTTACGCATTAGTTAAAGAAAGAATTATTCAAGTTATAGCATTCCATTAAAGTGGGTGGGGAGCACAGTTGGCAAAGTGGCTGGGAAGCTGGCTGGAGTTCCAAAAGGTCCTCACTTCGCAACACTTCCCCTGAAGAATTCAGCAGGCTCTTGAAACAGACACCCACAGAGGGTGAAAGAGCAACGTTCAAATCCCCTGAAGCACTCTGACTTATGCATAAACACAATCTAATTACTCTCAATTAGAGCCAAGTCTGCCTTCTTACAGGGGAGAAGTGCAAATCTTTCAACAAATCTGTTAGCTTTGAGTACAGGGACTAAAGCAACAAAGAATGAAAAGCCACTGTGCCAGCATTTGGAGAACGGCAGGGAATATGTCATTTAAAGCCAGCAAATGATGCAGCTGGAAAGGCGGTTTAAATAAACAAGCAACAAAACAACCATTTTAAAAAACAAAACCATGGCTCACGTGTTCAAGATAGAGCTATGAGCCAAAACAAAGTAATGCTCAGTAAAAGAAGCATCTTGGCCGGGAAGTAAATGAGAAGAGTTGGATAAGACAGATAAGAGTGGAGAAGGCAGTCCTGTATGGTTCACCACCTAAAGACATGAATGTGTTTTACACACACAATGGTGCAGAAGATTGACATGACTGTAAGCAGAGAAATGACAAGTTCCTGCAAATCCATTCATAATATACCGTTCATCAACATGCCTCACAATATTTTCGACAATTTAACCATCTTTGTGAATGGAAGTGTTATCCCTCCCTCAAATTACTCATGACTGCCACATGTGAAAGAAGGAGTTTCTAACACATCTTCCAGCAAAATCGACAGTTGCAGTACACTAAGAACGCTATTATCTGGATGAATGTTTTCAAACCATTACAAAAGATGACAAAAGTGAAAGTAGCAGCACATCAAATTTGCCAGCTGTGAAGACAATAAAAATCTGTTGGAAAGAAAAACTTTGTTTACCTGTGTCCCAGCTGCTGCCTGAGGCATTGGCATAACCTGTGAAGTTTGAGTTTGAGAGACAGTTTGCGTGGGAGTGGCACCTGCAGAAACTGATGGCTGCTGCAGCTGGTATTGCCCAGGTTGTTGGGAAGAGGCTGGCTGCTGCGCATTCTGTAGTAAGAAAAAGAGGCAGAAGCTATTTTTCCCCCCGCAGAAGTTTTCAAAGTATATGCCAGTTAGATTCTACTTTTTACTATTTCATAAGTGACATCAGTGGTTCTTCTGAATACGCTGAGTCAATTAAGATTTAGCAATTACTTATTAGAATTACTAATACAACTCTATTATCAGCATCAAATCTTGAAACAAAATTATTTCACCTGTGAAAACAAGAATGAAGATTCTGCATAGGAAGAAAAGGCAGTCAAGAGAAGAGGATGTTACAGAAGATAGCATTTCCAGTTAGAAGAAATCATGAGAATGAAGTCTACCTGCCTAGGCAGTCCAACTTACAAATCCTGACATGCCTCCCCTTGAAAGGGACCTTGACTGCAAACTCAGGTGGAAGTTGGGAAAGACCAACATGAAAATAAGCATTAACCCGACTAAAAATTAATTTCAGAAAGTCAATTAAGCTAACCTCACAGCACGTTAGATGGGGTGGGAACCAGATAATTCCTTTGCTTTTGTCCAGAGCTATAGGTTGAAGGGGGAACAGAGATAGTCAATTGCTCTTAAGAGAGTCATCAAAATCCTATACTACAAGTATCTTAGTCCCAGGTCTAGGGACTGAGATCTTACCTGCTGAGTGTGTTGGGTAGGCTGGGATGGCACCGATGTACTGTTTGAGGCTGACTGACCTTGGACCTGTGTCTGGAGGACGAAAAAAAAGATGGAGGATCAGCCTAAAAAACCCTACTGTTCCTACAGTTAAAATCATTTCTGCCTGGAATGATCTGGTTGGAATAGGTTTCTAGCTGTCCTTTTGGGAAACCAGTCCTTTTGGCCAAATTCCACTATGACAGCCAGAAGAAAGCTGAGTGATGTGCAAAGTACTTAACTCCATTTCTAAGTCTTCCAAAACAACCAATACAGAAAGTCTCCAACCCACATGCCCCTGAACATGAGACACATTAGCCTACCAGCTTCTTCCACTGATGATGCCTTAAGAGCAAGGTGCCTTGGTATGGAAATATAGACATTAAGTTTTACCTTTACATGTGTTCTAACCTCTAGAAGGAGGCTAGAAGAAAATAAAACTATCTGTTAAAAAAAAAAAGTCAAAGATATACAGAATTCTAGACCAATAATAAAGTACCCAGTACATATATATGTCATTAATTCCCTTTGAGAGGCATGTCAAAATACAAGTTAGAAATCATTTCCAGACTCATTAACATTCAAAGGCTACTAAGAACTGGATATTGAAGAATCTGGGGGTCCACGTTCTAGCTAAGACAGAATTTTTGAATGAATAAGCAACGAAAAAAATGGATGCATGGCATACAAATGAATGTGGAAGATGTAGAGGAAAATGGAATGTATCATCATTATTTTTGTGGCTGACATTTTTTATCAGATCCCAGGATTTTCATTATTTTTGTGACTATTTTATTTCTTTATCAGATCCTGGGAGACAACTAGACAAAGACTTCCAGATGAATTCCCTGAGCATGCACCACTTTGGTGAATTGCTTTTTGTGAGTAACAAAGCTGGTGTGTATGTATCTTATCAGAAGTACCTACTAAAATTCCTTAATGCTATGATCATTCAGTTTGTAAAAGCTCATAATGAACAAGTTTACTAAAATCACATCCTTTTTTAATTATAGAAATTTCAGGGAAAGCAGACTGCCAGTGAAAAGAACCATTTTTTTCTTTGCTGTTTTAGAAGACGGAGGCTTTTATTGGCTAGGATCTAAACACATCCTATATCCCACTGCTGTAACATCTGTTCACATTGACTCAGTTTGTCCTTCAAATTCTCATCTTCTAATAACTTCTGGGATTTGTCTATATTCCACAAAATAATCATGACCCCTTATCGTGTTTTCCAGATGTATTTCACATCCATCAGAAGTCACCTCGTGAAGTTTAACAAAGGTGGTTTACGGAGAAACAACACCCAATAATTTTTACATTTCTTGCACAGCAGCTTCACAAGTTCTCCTACAGCCTCAAAATTACTTTATCTATTAGACTAGTGATTAAAGCTGTTTCAGCTTTAATAAAACATCATTATTATCCCATACACAAAGCCTTACACACTTAGGTCTCGATCTTACCACAAAAAGCAGAAAGTATTCTCCTCCAGTTCCTTCACACAAATTTTGCTAATACTCCAATAACTACAATGTCAGAGAGCTCCTAATTCCAAGAACAGGAGAAGTGACAGAGTCTACTCAAAGTAAAAAGTTATCACAAAAAATTATCTTATGGAAAGTTTCAGATCACAAGTGCAGACACAATGAATATACAAATGCACACCAAAGCGTATAAATGCGTTACGGACTAGTGCAAGTGTAAATACCATGTATCCTGGTAAAACATGTACCTCCAAACTAAGCTTTGGGCCTAAAATTTTGCTTTTTAAAAAGACACCATATTCTAGGCTTATAAAGTAGTAATACTTAGTAGCAGCAGTTGTTCGTGCTACGAATTACCTCTCAGCTTCTTTAGTTCCTTTAACAATCCTGCAAGTACATTTCCAAATCCATGTACACATACATAATGTAGCTCCTTCCCCTCCTCTCTTCCCCCAAGACTAGAAAAAGCTCTTGCATTTTCAACAGTCACCAAATTAACCTTGTTGTTATCTAATGAAACATTATTCATATGGAAGTTCAACTTCAAACAAAACATTCTCATTAAATGGCTAAGGAGCAGGCACAAAAATACAAAGCAAGTCTCACTGTCGCTGCTGACTCAAAGCACTGAGCAGATACATCTCATTAAACCCATTGTTTAAAAGCCAATTTGGTACTCCAGCTATTTCTTGCCAAAAGAAAAACTAGTCCCGTGAGGAACACTGACCATTTGTTACCCTTAACACAAAAGCCCTACCAGTATTTTGGCTGAAGCTGAACACAGACCAAGCGGTTGCTGGTGCCTCATTATTTCACTGCAACCTGGTTAAGTTAAAGAGATCCTAGGATACTACTAATTTACTGGAAGGACAACCCCATGAACGCTAATACATAGAACCACATGGAGCAAGTCTAAGAACAAGGGTCCCCTTTAAGCGCAACATACGACTTCTAAAAAGCAGAGAAATTCTGGAAAGATTTGCTCCTGTGACCTGAGAATAGAGTGCAGGTGGTCCTGATGAAAGCGAGGTGGACAAGGCCTGCTGAGTCGAGGCTCCCTGGGGGAAGCAGATGAAAAGCTGCGACTCTTGCAACACCTTCTGAGGCAGCTGAACAATGGGCAATGAGAAGTCTGAACCAAAACCAGAAGATGACCCCCCAGTAGGGGGAGGAGACTGGAAATCACCAGTGTCAGAGGATGTCAGCTGTGAGGAATCACTGGAGTATTCTGGGCTTCCTTCAGGCCAACTCCGCCTGGCAGAGCCCCCTCTGGGACCTGCTAACTCAGGACTAAGATAGTTACAGTGCTCCTCTGTCACAGGCTGAAGCCGACCATGGGACCCTATGCCTTGAGTGGACTCCTCTTGACTAGTCTCCATAGAGCCCCGTCGACTTCTGTAGACCCGCTGGGGTAAAGCTGCCCCTTCTGCTGGAGCAGAAGTCGGTGTATGCACATGGAAATCAAAGACACGGCTTGCTCTGCCATCACCACTGTGAGAGAGCACAGCCGGGGCAGAGTGCGGAACAAATACCTGGTGAAATGTCATCTGAGCAGGATCTGCACTCAGAGGAGCTGAAACACTGGATATTGGAGAAAGGGGACCCATCCCAGAATCCAGCCTCAGGTTCTGAACATGTCTTGCCAAGTATGTTTGCCCCAATTGGAAGTTGAACACAGAGCTTTGTGGAGGACCACCTTGCCCATGGTTTGACTCAGAGACCTGCTTCAAATGTTGTTCAGTCGCATGAGAGTTAAAAGCTACTTGATCATACTGCTCCGATACCTGTGATGGATAGTGCATGCCCACCAAATACACAGCTTCTGGATGCATTCTGTAGTGAGCATCCTCTGGAGGTGCTGGTCCAGATCTATAGTCACTGTGGACAGGAGCTGGCTCAAACACAGGATTAACTTGCACATGCAGAGGCTCTCCAGTGACTCTCTGAGCTGCTGGGCCCAGCATAACGAATGCCTCTGGTGTCCAGTTGGTGGGACTACCACCAGGTGGAACTAAACTCTGGCCAGTCTTCAGCAATGGCTGGAAGTGGCAAGTTTGGGCTTCCAGAAATGAAGTGCTCTTGCGTCGCTGAGCAACTGCCACCTTCGGCGGGCAGACAGGTGGTGGCGAGAAAGACACTGGCCGTTCATGAACGGTTGGGAAAAATATCTGTGAATCTGGGAACGTTGGTGTTCCCCCACGTGGATGCTGAGGCTGTATTGACATGAACAAGACAGGTAATTCATACATTAAAAGTGAAAGCACATCAACATGCACAGTTCACTAGGCAGTTCTGTGAAGTAACTTTATAGAATGACTACTCAAATTCATGGTCAAAAA
The DNA here is from genome assembly GCF_032191515.1 of Phaenicophaeus curvirostris. Lineage (NCBI taxonomy): Eukaryota > Metazoa > Chordata > Aves > Cuculiformes > Cuculidae > Phaenicophaeus > Phaenicophaeus curvirostris. Next base: position 65,401,684 of record NC_091392.1, on the reverse strand, counting down.
CATACAATAGTTAGGAAATTTAGGTGAGTTGTAACTATCCATTAAATACATCCATGGCAGGCATAGCTATAAATGGAAACATTTGCTTGTGTTAGAGCTGCTTTTCCAGTCCAATTCCAATAATTCACAAAAATAAACCAGTTTTGCTCCTGATAATGTAATGAGATTTCTTGTCATGCGCTATCCATTGTGATCAGTGCTAGAAAGCCAATCAAACCCCTGAGGTTACTGCCATATGCAAAATGTGAAAATTCAGAACTTGATAGTAGCAAGAATGCAGAGCCTCTGGCGTGCACTCAGAAGATAAAAAGGCATTAAATCTTAATATTATCCAATGCAAAAACCCACAATGCTAGTGTCTTGTCAGGAGCGTGATCCGTATGCAATCCTGGGAGCTAAAAAGGAATCTTTTGTAAGACAAACCTGAACAATTCCAGCCCACAGATAAAACGTATGATAAAACTGTATAGCCTTTCGATTCTGACCATCTCTTTTGATCTCTTGGATCACTTATGATCACACCTTTTCACATAAGAAATCAGCATTCACTGAAACACACCTATCTGTTGCCTGGAGAATAAAACATTCTTAGGTATTAATAATAGCAGGCAATTCCACTCCATCTGATGCATCCCTTTCAAGTGAGACTCAATTCGTTTAAGATTCGTAGGAAAATTTTCACTAAAGAGTTCTATATGAGAATACGGAATAACTTCATAATTCTGCATTTTTTTCATCTCTGCCTACAGCACACTGAAAGGCAACATATTATCAGTCCCATACAGGGGAAAAAAAAAAGGCAAGTCAGTAGCAAATACGTGGTCTTTAAGACAGATGCCATCTGTGACTTTTTAAAGTTGCTCTTTCCACCTTGTTCTGCTTCTCCCCAGCCTCTTTTTTTTCCTGGAAAAGCAGCAGCAAATTTCCATATTGACAAATACCAATAAGAAGCTCCTACAGGATGAAGAACTATTCCTATGTTCCGAAAACTAGTTCCATATACTTGAGAGAATTGTTCCTCAACATTTATTTCATGTAAATCAAAGCCCAAAGCTGAAAACAGGCTACTTCCTGTCCTGCAGGCTATCTTGCATCAAACCTTCTAAGAAACATGAAACAACGGCTTCTTCCCATCAAGAAGCAGCTGGAACTGGCACTTCTGATTAAAACATTTTTTAAGAAAAATACTCATAAGTATTCATAGTATTGAATTTCCAGCATCACTACCACAGACAGCCAAAGCTTTAGTGCAGCCAACCACAGCAACCAAGCTTTGGAAGCTGGTTGTTGCATGCAGGGCTTAATTAGCATTGAACACTGTCTTAGAAGCTGGAAAATAAAAAGCCAAATTAGGGGATAAGAACTAGTCTTCCCTTTATCTTCCATGGAACAACTATGTAATTCACATTCGTATTATCCTAAAATACAAAAAACAAATGGTCAGCCACTGTTTGATAATGTTGAAGTGCACTGCTTCCAAAAAAGACCAATGTTGCAGCAGCACAGTATAAGGAATAAGGAATCAGCTCTTCATTTTCTCATTTAGAAAAAAAACGCCCAAAAGCCTAGGATGTATTTAATAATTTATCTTACTGTGCCAGGAGGCAAATGGTAACACATACAGGACTGACAAAGAGGGAGGGCAGGCTGGAGCGTCGATGCTTGCGTGGACAGGCAGAGTGCATGGGCAGGACACTTTCCAGGGCTTTAGAAAGCTTTTCTGCAAAGGTTTCTTCAGGGACAGTCCGAAGGTAGAAAGGAGAAAGAGGTGCAGACAGCGCTGGTGGTGGGGTGCAAGGAGCACTGAGAGGGATGCAGGACATAGAGGGAAGAGCAGGAAGGTGGGGAACACAAACTGACATGCTACGACCACGTTGAGGCTGAAGGAGGAAAACAAAAGATAGAGTTGAACACTTCAAAAAAAAAAAGAAAAACAAAACTAGGCAGAACTATAATGAGGTAGAAAAGAAATGCAGACACACAATGAGAGGCCAAATACGGACTACTATGTGTGCAAGAAGATATGAGAAATGCTGAATGAATGCCAACACACACCAGAAACAGGCTCTTTTTATCTCTGAGAACCCAAGCTTGCCTTAGGCTGCTGAGCAGTGTGGGATGTTCCCTAGCACTCCTACAAGAAGCACGTGGAAGGCAGAACAGACAGAAGAGAATATTTTCCGCAGGGAAAATATTCACAGCATCTAGTAGCCCAACAAAAAACAACCTAAACAAACTGATCAGCTTTCAAACATTAATTCTTAGGATGTGTGTTTACCCATAATCCCTCACAAGTCTCCCTCTGCTTGGGCACCTCCCTGCCTGAATTAAGCAGACTAACTGCATGCAGCTGGCTCTTCATTAACTAAAATACTAAAATATCATAAGAATTTACATTACACATTCTACAACTTAAGTTGTGGAAAAGGAGTTGGTTTAATGTGTGGAAAATTCATTAAAACTAGTCGTAGACAAGCATTTTCCAGACACTGGGCCAATAAAATCATAAGAATTTTGTAATCTTGCCACAATCCAGAAGGCCACAGGTCAAAATCCAACCAAACCGGGAGAAACACAATTAAGTTTTAGAGTAGTTGGGGTTTTTGTTGTTATTACTTTTCTTGGTGTGGTAAGTTTTGTTGGGGATTTAAGTGAATGGAAAGATGACATTTCAAAGAGGCAGTCTTCAACTGCAAATTTTCTTTCTCTAATGCTATATGCCTCTTATGGACGTAATCCGCAGTTTCTTAACATAATCAAAATCAAATAAAAACCTCCAAGGGAAAAAAAACCTCAAGATATTCAGTGGAGATCTGATTTTAAAGATTCCTGATGTGCAAAATCTTCCTAGAGTGCTCAAAAATTTGGGAGAGAGGCATAGGGGAACTCAATAGGTTAAATACTTTACCCATAATCTTTATTTGTTCCAAAGCAGGACCAGTTACATATGTCATTCCTGACTAATTTATCTAAACTGTTCAGAAACAACTCCAGTGACAGAGAGTGCAGTACTTAACTGTTCTTGTTGGTTGGTAAAAAAAAAAAACCTTTCAAAACAGTAATTCTATGCTGCAATTTAGGCTTATTATTTTTTATTCTGAGAATAATGTTGTGGTCTGATTCACTTCCTCCTATTTTACAGCAGCCTTTACATCTTTTTCTCTCCTCAAGCTCATCTTTCATAGGCTTCCCTTAACTATTTTGGTCTTCCCACATAAATCATATTTTCTGTATTTCTGGTGGGAGGTTTCTGTCACTCTCCTCTGAATTCTCTTCCAAATCACCTTCAACTTCGCTCAAGCAGGGTGTCCAGAATAGACTCACCATTGGCCAAGAGCAGAACTACTACTTCACATAACATGATGTTTGTGAAAAAGGCATGATGTTTTTGACCATGTTCAGCTTGTGGGTCCAATGCAATCCCCAACTTTTTTTTTAGTAGAATTGCTGCCTAGTCAGTTGTTGCCCACCTTACACTTGCGTAGGTGATTATTCCCACTTAAACATGAACCTTGTTCTTGTCTTCATTGAACTGCACTCTATTTCTTTTTAAGACCATTTCTCGAGCTGTTGATATCGTTTTGACTTGTCATCCTGCCTTCCAAAGTATTAATAGTTCTTGTAGTGTTCTACTCAGTTCTGTCAACCTCCTGGTTCCACAGACGTCATCATGGAGTATAAGCACATTTCAGCAGTGAACTAAGCAACTTGACTATACCTCTGTCATATGCCTATTCTCCCATCCCCTCAAAAAGATTATGGTCTTTCGAGCTGGAAGTCAGCCATCCCAAGACAGTGAAATGGCTTCTGGTCCAATATATGCCCACACATCAGAACACTGCTTACCCAGAAGACAAGTTTATTTAGAGGAATTAAAAACTCATTTGACCAAGGACTAGCAGTACCACATGCTTCAAGTTAAGTGCCCTTGAAAAAGATGGCGATGCCTTGCTTTTGAGTGAAACCAGCGTGTTTTCTAAAAGCTAGTAACACCAACAATTCTGTAATAAAGCCTACAATTAAAAAAAGCAAGGACTCTCAGTCTTACATGTCACATCTTCTCCCCTGTAGTATTACTAAATTATACCATAATGTCTCTGCCTTAGTGTTAGATTTTTATTTGTGTAAAAAACAAGTAACAAGGGAACCACCAAAGACAGTCTAACAGTAGCAGAAGTTCTACTCCAGAGCTGGAATAGATTTCTGCATGCTCTCATACTTGGATCTAAAAACATACCAAGGAAAAAAACATACCAAAATAAAAGGGCAACACAAATGAACAGAGTAGGAAAAGTATTTGTGCCCAGTGCACATTTTCCAGGGAAAAGTAATACACATGGCAACTGATGAGCAAATCAACACAAGCTAGAAATAAAATTGGGAACGAGGGTGTAGGGTCTTTTCAGTCTGGAGTTCTCACATGCAGCATTCTATAACAGTTGAAAAAAAATCTTACCTGCAGAATCTGTAAAGCCTCACAGAACACACACAGCAATTGCATACTTATACAGTAGCTCAACTTATTCTAACCCCTTCTTCAAATCAAACCCAAGAACTTGATCTCTGGTAACTTCATATACACATACGCTCACCACTGTCCCAAGTGAGAGTAAATGCTTACTTTCATTAGATGGACTTGTTCTGAGGATGTTACTTTCATCAATAAAAAATGTAACCCAGCATTCTGCTTAAGTGCACTCAAGATTAAAAAGCTTTGAAGACGAATATACCCTTGCAACTCTTCCCCCTGCCCTAGACTCAGTCACCTTGCAAAAACAGTTCCTTAACTACTCCTATGCAGAATTTGCATCACATGCAAAACAAAACAGACATGGAAGACTGCCTGGCAGATTCTCCTCTCACCCTACAGAAGAAATACAAAATCAAATAATTCCATGCGTTTGCAATACTAAGTTCTGGCTTACCGCTGCAGGCGGCTGATATCCTCCATGCTGTTGTGACTGCACTTGGCCAACTGAGGCTGCGTAACCTTGGACTGCAGCTGTTGAGATGGACTGGTCATGCTGCGAACCATACGACACAGTCTGTTGACTGCTCACACCTGATTCAGTATAAACAGATGACCCCTGGCCACTGTCAACTGTCCCATCAGCTGCAGAAGTTAAAGACAAAAATCTGCATGTCAGAAATTGTGGTTTGGGTTCACAACTTCAAAGATAAACAATCAATATTAGACTGATGTTTGTGCCGTGTCACATAGACCTTATCAGCATTTTACCACTTGTAACCTTTAAGTGGCTTTAAAAAAGTAGGTTTTTCTTCCTCAATGAAGTAATTCCTTACCAATATGCCTTTCCTTAACCTTTTTAAAAACTCAGTAATTTCAGGAGTCCTTTGGGAAGATAATAGTAAACATGCTTCCTATAAAAGGCCAGGCTAGAAATTGAAACTTAAATTCCACGTGATTATGAATGATCTTTCAGGGGATTTAATTACTATTTTTATTTCATTTTACGCAGATGTATAACAAGGTCTCTTGTGCTGGCTGGCAAACGTACCAGATGTAGGCATAGTAGAGAACTTAAAATCCCTATTAACTAAAGAAAAAGCAAATTGCTATCTGCTAACTTCACCATTCTAGTAGAGAAGTTCTCATCTACGATCTTTATTTCAATACTGATTCAAATGTTGGGATGGCAGAAGAGGAAAATTTAGGAATGTTAATCCATCTTTTCACATACAGTATCTAAAACAGAAAATTAAATCTGCAATGGCAAACAGCAATATCTTAAGATATTTACTACTATAGCCACCATAAGTTTAAGGCTGTAAGGTTGGGGGGGACTGCATAAGTGCAAGAGCTCCTAAATAAACCAACTGACACACTTACAAAGAATAGATATACTGGGCTGCTGGAACTGCAGTTGTTGGTGTTGATCAGCTTCTGGTTCTTCAGGCTCCACTTGTGTAGAAACCGATGCTGAAGCAGTGGGGACAGGAGTAGTACCAGTGACAGATTGGGGATGCTTCGACCCTGCATGGGAAGCACCTGATGGCTGCTGTTGTTCCAGCTGCTGCTTCTGACTACCTTCTTCCTGAAGGTTCTTCTCCTGTTCTTCTCGCACCAACTGACGCTGCTCTCGCTTCCGCTTAATCAAAGATACCCTGTCCTTGATAGCTTTCGCCATTGTCTTGTGATCCCCTTCACAGACATAGCCAGATTCAACCTGAAGGAGGATATATTCACAGAGTTCAGACTGTCATAGACAGCCAGTTGTAGTGCAACAATAGAAGCTACCACTCTCTAGCACTAACTTCTCATTCGCAAACTTCTGAAGTTGTTTTATTTCTAGACTGAAACAACAGCAAAAGCAGGGGCTGACAGATTTCATTCCACTGTCAGAGAACTGAAAGACTATCAACACTTACCATTTCCTGTGCTACATCCTCTGGAACATCTCTCTCCAAGTCAAAGGAAAATTCTATTGCTTCATTATCTTTGTATTTGCCCTTGAGTTTTTTGATGTCTTCAATTCGCAGCCAGAGTTTAATAGCAATTTTTTCTCCATCATCTTCCTCTGCTAGTTCTACCCGTACTCCAGTCTCTTCTTGGAAGAAAGCATGATTCAAAAGGTCCTTAATAGCATATCTAGCATATTGGGAAAGAACATAGAAAGCACATGCAATTAGGTTTCATGCCTGATGAACCCTCAAATTTATTCTTTACACTTCATGCTTCTCCCATAAATCATCTGACAGTCCTTCCTAATTTCTATCTAAAAGCATGACTGAGAAACAAAACGCAACACTGCTACAGATGTACAAAAAAGAAATCATACATTGGTCAGCCAACAGATTTAAGCCAAGTGAACAGGATAATATATTAAGTAAAATAATAAGAAACCTCGAAGAAACAGCTTGGTTTTACTAAACATAAAGTTCCAACACACAACCCTTAGTCTCAAGTCAGTACAGTAAACAAAATACGTATTTCAGTGTTTCAAGATGTTATCAAAAGCCTCATCTAGTAAATTCAGCACTACATAGACACCACACGATTCCTTTCCTATTTTATACTACTTGAAAATCTCTTTGACTTGCATTCTGTTTGGCACAACCAGAGTATTTGTCCAGAAAGTACAAGAGAAGCCTTCCATTTAGTTTAAGTGGTGTGCAGCCACTAAAATAACTTAAAATAGGAAAAAATAGAAAATAGCTTAAAACTAAAAAAAAAGAAAAAACCAAACCAAAAACCAAAACCAGAAATTAAAAAAACCCACAGTAACACCATCAGATGTAAAACTTCATGGTTGTTTATTCATCCCCTTCTATTAACTCTGGAGCTTACAAAACTAGCCCTGAACAAATTAGCAGGAGGGTAGCAAAGGCCAAAGGCTGAAGCATTCTTAAATCAGACATTTAGTAAGCAACAACTAAGTAAAAGCAGAAAACAAAACAAACCCCACAAATAAGCCAACAGAGAAATTATACCATTTCAGGAAATCTGTAAGTCAACCACTACAAGTCATCTTGCAGAAAATATGGATGAAAGTGAGCAGCAAAACTTTAAAAATTAAAAAGAGCCCTCAAAATAATCAGCCATAATACGCCAACAAAATCAGAGGAATTAGAAAAATAAAGGATTACATAGTAATGAACTAAATAATCCAAATACTTGGGAACCTGGAAGGCTTGTCCTCCACTATTTTGCTGACTAGATCTAAATTTTTAATAGAAGTATCAGAATTTCTGAATAAACTGACATACGTGGTTACTATGGCATTTGCACATTTACCAACACTGTTAATTCTGCAAAACAATGACTGAATAAAAATCTACCAAAGAAAGGAAGCTGCAGAAGTAATACTGGCTCCCCAGCTTTCATCAGAACACAGGAAACGCCAGGAAGTACCTGGATCTGGCATCATCACAGATAAAAGGCTCAGACAGCAAGTAGTATCTCTATCTGAAAAGCAAGTACTTACCTTTCACCTTTGTTTTGCCGAATGCATCCCTCAATAATCTCCTTCACTTCAGGAATTGCTACTTTATCGAAGCTGGCTGGCTTGACACCCTGGAACATACAAATAACAGAGAAACTGGAAGGCCCACTCGAATGAAGTTTTTGTGTTTACAGCTATTTTTACTCAGTAGGGTAACTGGCCCAAATTCCCCACAAGTGCAAATCATAGAGAAATCTGGCTCCAATCTTACTGTGTCATCTGTTTGTTAGTGACTTCTGCAAACATTTCACCTCCCCCTCCCATTTCTCAGCTACACTTTCATAACAAAAGGCTTTGGCAGTTAGGCTCTTAACTGTGACAGGAGAACTGTTTATAAAGTTTCCATGGAAGTATACTGGTTAGAGGCACATACATGTACACAAACTGGACTGAGAATGAAAGGAAGCGTTTCCTACGTAACACTAGTGCATGAACCCACATGATTAATTTAACAGTCTTCAAAGGATTCTGCTGCTTCCCAGAATGTTTCCAACATGCCATTAGATGAAGTAATTTTGGCACAGATTGATTTTACGAAAAAAAAACTTCAGCCCAGAATGATCTGACTGGATCATTAAACAATTTTTCCAGTGTTTAAAAACAAAAAAGAAAAGCGAATTAAAAAAAAAAAAAGGCTTTCCTGTATCTTACCTCTCCCCAGAAGGCTACACTCAAACCATGCTCCTGCATCACTGCTGTTTTGAGTTCATAAAAATGAGCTTAGCAATACAGACCTTTACAAAAGTCCTCCAACACATGACAATCCTTTCTCCCATACATGCTAAAGCCATTAGGGGAGAGCAAACTAAAATCTAAGTATGATCGGCTACTCAAATCAGTAAAGCAAATAGGCCCTGTGATATGACCATCTGCAAATTCTGCAGAACACTGGAGGCAGAGAGTCAAACTTTATCACTTAATCATGTCCAGAAGCTCTGCTTTGGGGGCAATCGTCCACATTTTATTTGACTCAGTCTTTAGGTTCAAATTCCATATTTAAGACTGAGAGACGATGAAGACATCCCACTCAAATTCTATTCTCTGAAGAGACCAGGTTTTTCAAGCCAAACAATCCTGAAATCATAAGCTTGATACATTTGAGCTTGTGTCAACTGCTAAACCGCAACTAAACTGAAAGTGAAAACCATAGAGCCTTAAGTACAGAAATAAATGAAGTAGTACAAGCATCATGACTTGTGTCCTAACAAGACGGTACTTCTCCCAATATCCTATGCAAAAGCGTTACCCATCAAACTGGGACATAAAGACATGACCTCTCCCCTTTCCTCCGTTGCCAGTGGGAAACAAGTTTTGAAACAAAGGTTTGAGTCTCTGAACCAGAGCCTTTGTAACTAAAGACCTTCATTTAACTGAACACGTGACTTACTGTGATAATCATTTCCATCTGCATCTATTTTTTTTCCCCTTGGCCAGACATGGCAATATATTGACTTCATATATTCACTGCCTAAAATGTTCTCTACCACATTCTTCCAAGGAAAGGACACAGGCACCATCAACTTTAACAGATGCAAACACAAGATGAAGAAGCACAAGAATCCAGCCTTTCAGTGGATAACAATTATATTTGTCACTATGTTTTACAAAGGTGTCGTATCCGGAATTTTTAAAAAGAAAAAAACTATAGGAAGACAGGTTTTCACTTGATAAATTCCTGTTACAATAGCACTCCTGTTATCTATTACTTTGCTCTAAAATTGGCTTTCATGGAAGTCTAGCATCTGAAATTCACAGAACTGAAGAGTATATTATGACTAGAATAAGCCCTGAAACACACTCTGTCAGCAAACATTAACATAATGCTTTTTTAAAGTTTCATTGAACATTAAGACTTTTGGAGACCATGACCTCAGGTGGTAACACCAGACCGAAGTCTGGAAGTTTAGTCCTGTAACGAGATTATATCATAAATCCCCAGTCTTCTGTCCTTCTCACAGGACACTGCAGAGCCCTACACTCTATAGGGATGTATAAAATTAGGTTTAGTGTTTAATACTCCCATAAAGTACCTGTTTGCATGTGTTCCTGCTCATATAGCAGACTAGTAAGAGACATCCACCTTTAATAATGATCAAGCTTAAAATGGTCCCAGGAGTTCAGGTTCGTATGCAGAGACAGATTTTTCCATACATAATAAAATGCTCACCTATATAACGTATACATGCATATGTAACCTATGCAATAATTACTCATCTGCTTGTTGCGTATATTTATATCTAGATTTGCTACTATTTTACATATCTATGTCTTCTAAATAGCTCAAGTCCCAGACATAGCAACAGCCTGGACATATGTTCATTTAAACTGCTGCAGCAGAAGGAAGATGTCAGATCTGTGACAGCCTAATTTCAGAAAAACTAAAACCTAAGATGAGTAAGACAAATGGTACAACAAAATATTAACATAACGAAGCCAGAATGTGAGTTTTCTTGTTAAACTATTTCACTACATGGTCTGTTCTTGCACAAAGCCTTAAGAGGCAATACTAAGAACAGATTTTAAAATCGGGGATTCAGTCTGCTACCCTCTGTTTCTCTGTCCTGAAAGAAATTAAACACTTGTTCAAAATCTTCAGGCTGTTCCATGAGGTCCGTTTTACAACATCTCATTTTGTGAATTCCAAACCAAGGGTTCAGTTAAAATGAAAAGCCAGCAACACCCTCCACTAACCCAGCTTCTATGTTCCTAACTGCTCCTCAAAATCTGGGAGAGCCGCATACTACAGCCTAAAACCAGAGAACTCTGTTTTCAGGTAGCTACCTATTAGTTCATTCCTCTGTCCATGAGAAGCATTGCTTAAGGCCAGTCTATGGCACTGGCCAAGTACCCCTTACTCTGAAGTTCAGGCCTCTTAAGTACAGTACCACTAGCTTCTAAAAAACACTTTTTTTCCTCCTCCAATCACTAGGGGAAGTGTTAGACTATTTTACATAACAAGCCAGAAGATACTATGAATTATAAAAATCAATAAATCAGTGAACCCTTTTCTATGCAGAGCTGCCTATACACCTTAACCTGTCATCACAGAGAAACCAAAGGGAGCCTAGGCCCTGCGATTAACTTCACCTTGATGTGCCCTTAAGAGCACATGAGCTATGCAACCAAGCATATTTTCATTAGCTTCTGAACCCAAAGGCACTCAAGTACATACTACGCCATTCAGTATTTCCTACTTTTCACCACATCGCAAGATGGTCACGTTCTTAGATGACTCTCCTGGTCCCCAGAATCCTTAGAAGATACACAGGACAACAAATCTCATCTACTAATCCTATTCCCTAGTGGCAGTTTAGTGATAATTAAACACCCAAATTCCACCAGCATTTATTCAGAGTTTGCTAAAGAAACAGAAGGAAGAGCTCTTGCAGAGAAAAAAAGAAATATAGACAGGTGTAACAGGCACACATGAAAATAATCGTTTTCCGAAGCTACTATCTAAGATAGCATAAGCTAGGACTGCTGCCTGTCCTGTTCGCTATTTCCCACTCCCAGATCCACATTATTTACTCCCTTTAACCAACACATATGTTTCTACAGCTGCATAATGAACCAGATTACGATTTTTATCAGACTTGAAACAAATGCAGCCAAAAAAGCCTTCAGTGGTTTCCCATGAGATGAAGCTCCCCAGTCTGGTCTATACTAACTTTCAGGCTTACAGAGAGAAAGCAACAGAGCAACAGCTTAGATGGGCAGAACTGCTTCTTTTGAAATAAGTGCCAACTTAACAGTTTGAAAACACCTTTAAAGCACAGGTATATATGTAAGGTAGCACAAAGTACAACTGTGCAAAACTAAATACTTATCTTACAGTCCTCATGTTAAGCATAAGAGATTTCATATTTAATTTCTCTTAGATGTGGTAAAGTTTCTGATTTTATCAGATTTTAATCAGATTAAAAAAACTGTATTCCAAAATTCAACATCAACATTTACATGGCTATTTGATTCATTAAAGACAAGTCAGGCATCTTAAAAACACTACATTTTCAAGATACTTTAAAGACCAAAGTATACGATACCTTCTTCTTCATATTTTTTTTTTTGCCTAGGAACACAGTATTTTGCATTAGTTACACCACCAGATTTCCGTGTCAGTAGTTTAGTAACTTGTTTTAATCAAGGCATATTGCAAATATCACTGACTTCATAAGAGAACGTACAAATCAATCCTGTATAACTTCTACAGCAAACCAAAATTAAGACAAAGGAAGTGTTACATACCCTCATCAATCCTATATTAAAAATAGTTAAAAATATTAAAAATAGTGGAATAACAACATAGGCAGAAACAATAAGTGTCCCAGCCCTGCTATTCAGGATTTTAATCTACATTTAAAAAATTATAGACAAAATAAGTGCAGTCAAGTTTAAAAGCTGAGGATCCAGCCTATGTAAACACAAAGCAGTTCCACAGACCTATCAAGAATTCCGATTCACCCCCAAAATCCTTTCCTGTGGCTACATACTCATTCTATAGAGCTGAAATTCTTACCTACCTCTTTACTGCAATCCTTGTGAGAGCAGCAGCAGCAGCGGGAATTAACAATTATAAACACGGGACAGATCTCTCTTTTTGCAAAATCCATTGGGAAAAGAGAGCTGCACACACCAAAGAGTTGGGTGCTAGTTTCCGATAGGAATCCACTAGGCTGTGGGCTTAACGCACAGCAGAAGGAAAGCAGACATCAAAGTTAGAAGGGAGCATTGTTTTATGTTTGACGCCTCTTGTACTTTTCCAAGTCCAGTACATGAGGCTGCAGAGATTTGAACTTAATATCTGCTTTTGCCACTCAACCACTGAATAGAAAGAATCAATATGCGCAAGAGGAAAGCGTGTCCTCCTCTTCTGCCTTCCCAGCTAGCTGTCAAAAGGAGAAAGAGTTGGCAGAAGGGATCCTCTACTTCCTGCATATCCCCACCCCCTGCTTGGCTGCTCCACCTATTCTCCACCCAGCTGTTCTGCAATATTGCAAGGCTGCCTGTAGGATCACTACCCCTTTCTCTCCAGCTGGTACACCAAGTACACTTTCAAACAGAGGGGAACAGTTCCATAAGTATGTTGTTCTGACCCAAGGTCACTGGTATTCATTTTGTACAGGGGGGTGAAGGCAGCTGCTGCTTCTCCTCTTCTTTCCATGCAGCTACAGAAGAATACATATAGCCAACTACAATTTTAATCCTAACAAAACACAAGGCAGCACTAAGTTAATACAATATAATATATTCCACCTCCTTCCTTCCTGACAACTGCATTCTGCTACCATTGCCAACATCTGCTTTCTTTTTACTGAATGCTAAATGCAAGGTAATAGGGAACTGAAGGTGATTTTCAAACTGTTGGCCAAAGTTAGGAAGCTGCATTGTTGCTTGCTTCACACCAAATGTGCACAAATAATCCACAAAATTCTATTTTCTAAATCCTTTTGCTAGACTCCAAACCTAAACCTTAAATCAGACATCTTTTGTTTCTCCCCTGGTTATCTTGTTTCAAACAGCTATTGTAAAACCTATTTACAAATAAAATGAATTGTCCACAGCTTGAGGGCTTTGGGGGGTTTTCTTGTTTCTTTGCTTTTGTTTGGTTGGTTGGGGTTTTTTTGTTGTTTTTTTTTTGTAGAAGGACTTCAGGAGCAACGCTAAGACAGGTGTTAAGAGAACAAATGAATTTTGACCAACTAGTGTTGATAAACTGTAACAAAATTCAATCTCAAATTATCAGGATCACTTTTTACCACAACACAGCATACTTAGTTCTTCAAGTACACCACAATTATATCAATGTTATCGTTATACCACATGACATCAGTGTTGCAAAAAGACCACTTTTTGGTCCTTTGCGGCACATTTTAGAAATCCTCTCCACCAGATACCATGAAACTTTAGAGGTCAAGGGAAAAGGGATCAGTAATAATACTGCTATGTTTAGTGGCCTTCTGACTGCTTCACTAGACATTTTACACCCTACCAACCCCCAAAAATAATCAACTCATGCTGATTATCATTTCCATTTTTAAAATGCAGTTGGTATCATGAATAAAGCATGCTGGAATATTGCTTGACGTTGCTTATAAGGTTTTTGTTTGAATGTTACTTTAACACCACAAATAGGCATTTGGCAGCCAAAGCAGATTTACTTCACTGGAATAAATACCTAACGCTCCGCACACGTAAAGCTATGATTTTGGGAGGTACACTGCACGACCTGCAAAGAACATTAAATTTTTCAGCTTTTAACAATCACGGTGGCTACCCGTCCCAATCTAACCACAATTCTTGCTTGGGTCTTTTCAAAGATGCTATAACTGCAGAGCCTGAAAGGAGTTCTACCATAACTGATTAATCTCCTCAAACAAAATGTTCCAATGTTGCAGTCAGAGGCTAACAGAATCAGTAGCAAAGTCACATCACACAAACAAAGTAATTAAAGCCTCTATATTGTCTTTTTGGTAAATTGTTACCATTCTAGTTTGAGCCAGTCCCAGGCTGCCACAAACCATTAATTCCAGGAATTCAGACAGAGCATGATTCCAGTGGAAAATAAGCCAATGATCCTACCTCCCTCCCCATAGTCTCAAGGAAGCCCCTAGGCAACGGTATATGGTATTTAAATTGGTTTACCCCATGATCTTCTAAATTTCAGCACATACTAATAGCTACTTATCCGGCCCTCAAACCTACACGTTTAACCATTTCACCACCTTTTCCATCTCTAATCCTTCATCTTAATCCTTGTGTCTGTTCTACAAACAATCTTTCAGATACAGTTCTCTCCTTATTTCATGTGGGGTATACCTATAATTATTTAATAATTGTGATCCCTGTCCAATTTAATGCCTAATGTGAAAAGGAATACTTCAGGTTAAGGATTACTCAGTTCAAAAGAGATCTGGGTTGCCTACAGGAGATGGATTTTATTATTCTTGTTAGAAAGGTTGAGAGTAGTTGAGAATGCAGGGAAAGCAATTTAAAACAATGCAATGCATTCAACAGATGTGAAAATTTAACTTCTCTGATTTCATATTTTCATAGCAATTAATTCTGGACAATTGATAATTCTGCCAAGAATTAAATTGGTAAATCCTGCAGAATAAGCTCTGCACCAGATCAGTATCCTAACAGAGTAAATAGCATTACTGCAATACAAGCAGTAGGAGCAGATGAAAGCTTCCAATGAGCTACAGTTAGCTCATGAGGCACTAGTTAGATTAGGACAGGCCTAGTTTTCATTTCTTCTGATCAAAAACAACAATTGTACATTTGAACTTGACTATCATCCAGACCAAAATTTGCATCTCAGCTATTTGAGAGCTCTGTGTCACCAAAATAGCTTAAGCAGTCTGCCATCACCCTCCGTGATACAGGTAAGTAATCTAAGTCCCATGGTTTTTAATTCTTCTCCAGCCCAGTGGTCTTCAAGACTTGCAACAGATAACTGCATACACTCAGATTTCACAAACACACTGCAAAGGTAATACAGGCACTGTAGTATTTATGCATGCCTGCTTGCTACAGCCTGACTGATCACAACTTAGAAAGTCTTTTCCTTTTCAGTTTACCACTGAACCTCAAACAATTAGGCATTAAAAAAAAATAAATCATAACAATAAAAAAACATGATCAAAAACGTACATGATAACATCATGATAAAAACCCATGCATGATTAAAGTGGTTATACACACCAGGTATGTTTGTATTTTGATTGACACACCCATACTAACTGCTTCCTACTACAGCTTGTGAGGCTGCTTAAAAAGAAGCCCCTAGTCATTGGTAGATCACCTTTGGCAAAAAGAATAAAACAGACTGCCTGTTTGCCCAGCCATCACTGCTTGCTGTCACCTCCATATCTGTATTCTACAACTGACCTCCAAGCCCAGGAGCCACAAGGACGCTGATGCTGCCAGCTTAATCAACTTCTTTGCCAGTGTCTCAATACTGTGTTTTTACTTATTAAAGCCAGAGAACTTACAGCTTTTAGAGCCTTACAAGACTAGTGTTTTAGGCTGCAGTTCTGTTGCTTTGTTTCCACATAGTTAAGTTTGAACAAGAACTAGTCATAACTCTTCCTAGAAATCGATGGTTGTGATCCTTTCCAGCACCCTCCTGTAAAAGGCTTTAACAGAGTAAAAAGCCACTACTGGTGATAATATTGAAACGCAACTTATGCTATTTGTTACTGCTGAATATACACCATATCATTCAAATATCCCACTGACCAGTTATCTAGCCCAGAACACAGGCATTTTAATTTTTCACTTTAGACATAAAAGTCCACTGTACTTCACACTTCCAGGTAAGTAAAAATATCACTCTACTTCAAAAATCCTAAGAATCTGGAACTCTTATGACTAGCTAAGCAGATTGCTTTAGTTAAGAAGTAGATTAATTACTCACAGAACCTACTCTAACTGCAGCAATTCTAATTAAAGAAGAAATAATTCAAGCTCTAGAACAGGACATTTTGTAACTACAAGGCAGGACACAACTCCTCAGGGTATAACTGGCAAACAGGATATTGGTGCATGTAACAGTGAAAGGGCCTTGCTTAGAAACACACAGGATGAGGACAGAAATTCTTCTCTAACAACAGTAAAGTTTGATCAGGTAAGTAGTCTGGGCACTTTTCAGTTTTTATTCTTGCACGAGAGCATAAAGGTATGATCAGTTTCATTTATCCCGTGCAGTTCTTTAACCTCACACTTAGAAGCAGGAATGCTGCCTTTATCATCCAAACAAGAATATGTAGTGGTGAACATCTTGAACTGATGAATGACTCTTTGCTTTGTAGGGGCGACAGCTTGGAAATGGCTTTCAAAAAAAAAATAAATACAGACATGCCCAGACATACATGTCCGTGCTACAAATTTAGAAGCGCTGCAGTCACACAGTGCCAAAAGTGTCTTCTGTTTTCAGTACGAAAACACGTTTTTTAAAAAATCTAATTATATTAGTTGTACTCTTTGCTTTAATCAGCTACCACTCTGATAGAAAAACATCATCCAGTAATCATGTTTAAACTCAAATACAGCAACAGTATAGCAATTCAGAAGCTATAGACTAGGTCCAGTAGACTTGGAACTGAATTAAAAAGAATGATCCAACATTAATCCTTTTCCATGGGCCACAAAACATATTTGGTACCAGAATTTAGAAGCTCTTAGAAGATACCTACTGCCTAGGGTAATGTTGCGAACACCAAAAATCCAGGCTCAGCAATGAACAATATAAATAAGAAATATCTCCTTTAACTTCCAACCAAGTTTGTTTTACAACACTAATATTAACAAAACAGTTTTAGCTGTAATCTAGAGCTTTTCATGCCAAACAAATGCCTCTAAGACCAACTCGTAAACTGAGCTACTTTTAGCAAAGAATTCAGTTGAATGAGCTTATTCCCTTCCAATTTCAGATACCACCTGCCCTAACTGTACGAACAGTATAGCATGTTATATCTGTGTTCAAGCTGATCCTCAGTTTCCTTACTTAGATCATTGTCATTTCTTAAAATGGACTTCTAATCCAACATAATCTATCACAACAATATCTTCTCAAGATATTAACACTTCAAAACTTTTCATTCCCATCTTCCATTTTTAAGGCTATCTATTTCTGAATTGATGAGTCAGGGATTGAACCTCCACCCAGGATGATTCTTCAGTCTTGAAGACCTGACAAAATGCTTGCAAAGGAATGCAACAGCTAAGGGAGGCAAGTGGCAGAACCTTAAGTATTCTTCAGGCCATTTAATTCGATGCAGAGAAATTCCATCTGATAAGTACTAAATGGGAAAAAACGCCTAAGTTCCTAAAGTTTCTTCTCTCAATGAACACTGTTACATGAGTTTCCATTTTCTTACAATTAGTCAGTTTCCTGTGGTTGCTTGAAGGTTCAGGGTGTTTCAGTATCTGCTTTAATAAAAGACTACTTGCTCCTTTTGCGGGTTCCCTCTCTAATTTTTTTCCCCAATTCTTTTTCTACTTGAAAGCCTGTAGGAAGGGTGTTTCTCTATCTATGAAAACACATTTTGGTGTTTCTATCTACAAAAACACCAGGCCAAGAAACCAAGATATTCAAGGTTAAAATAACTGAGCTTTAGTTATGCCTTTAAAAAAAATTAAATAAAAAAATCACATAGTGCTTACAGAAAGCAAAATAGGACTTCATCAGCTTTCACTAAGCACTACAAGTAAAATTAATCATATGTCTAAAGGTTAAGTATTTATATTTGTTGCCTAGGATGCCTAAGCAAGAAAAAAAAAAAAAAACAAACGGAGAAAGAGTTGGGATGACTTTCCACTGCATCCATATGGAAAGGAGTAAGTGGGTAAGTGGACTAGGCTAGACAATTATGATGCTTAACTTTTAGGATACTAAAGAAAAGACTAGCTTCATCTCAACTGACTAAACTGCAGTGCTTGGTAACTGCCTGGTTTGCAGCCAAGAGAATGACCTTCAATCCAACCAGTGAGCTTCAGTTCCCACCAGCTAGGGAAACTAAGGATTTTTAATCTAGTTAGACACTGCCAGCTCAAGTTACTCATTATGTACCTTGTTCCCTCAGGCCTTTTTTTAAGCTCTGTAGAACAGAGAATAAAAACTGTGCCCATTCTGGGGAACATTTTGGTATGGAACAACTTTTTTTTTTTAAGTCAAAATGCTTTTTTTCCCTTCTTATCTTAAGGTCAGCTCAGAAGGCAGCCATTTATTTACAGAGTAGAGGCTGGACTTCTGGTGAAAGCAAGCACAAGGACAAAACTTCACTTTGTCAATAAGCATGGAGAAAATTAAGCACAGAACACAAGTCCATCAGGAGAATTTAAAAGGTAAGTTTTTATAATGGGAAGGGGTGAAAGAAAAAGGAGTTTCCTGCTTATACTCATGATAGCTTATCAGTGTGTTTGAAACTGAATACAGTCTTATTAATTTATTTTGCATTGAACTTGTTTGGTTTTTTATTTTAGTGGTAGATATGTAAGAATGAGACAAATTTGCATAACAAATTCCATTAATTGTCTTTTTACTAGTCCTAGAATTAGTCAATCAACTAGAAAATTTGGGACAACCAAGTATTAAGGGCCGAGTAATCAGTATGTCTACAAACTTACACTGCAAAAAGAAATATTGAAGGAAATAGTGTAGAAATGACCAGTCTATACTACATCTGTGAGCAGTGACTGCAATGGGAGTAAGAGGAAAAAAAACCAAAACCAAACAAGCTAGCTTTTGAAGCAACTTTATGGGTTACATCAGTCTCAGGCTGCGACAAAGCACCTGAAGCTACTCCAAGTAGTTGTGCCTTCACTGCATTGCTTCCCAAACAGCCTAAATTAAGAAATTGTACTTAAGATGCCTGTTCTATAAATATCTCTGGTTTTCATTTAAATGCATGTGTAGCTCATTGCAAATATATCCTGTGACAAATTATTTAATTGAAATATGCATGTAACAGGTCAAAGAGTCTCCAGAGAGGAATGAAGTCAGACAGGGAAACCTTACTGAATTTTACCAAGATATTACATTCCTTTCTGTTGTGCAAGTAAGTAACAGACTTAAGTGTCTTGATTACATTTTGTATTGGAACTGACTACATTGTTTTGCTACGGAGCAGAATGGAAAGAAAAAAAAAGGGGAGGGGGGGGGGGAGAAGACAACATATTCCCTACTCTAGAAGTGTATCACACGAACAGTTATGTCTGCACAAGAGAACAGAGGAAAAAAATAAAATCACAGGAGCAGGCAAGACTACCCAAATAGCGTAGCTTATTCTCAATTAACTACAGGCTTCGATTTCTTTTCCCGAGACCAAGCAGGCAGCAATGAGTGCCCATTGGATGCATTCAGTCCCAGATGAAGACATACTGCTTAAAACTCAGAGGAGATTTCTCCCCTTTCTCCTGACCAATAAGGTCAAAATTCCAGGAGCTGCAATTTAAATATTTATTTATTTGAAGCTATTTCTAAAGAGCAGCAGAGGATGGCTTCAATGAAGACATCAGGGGTTTTTGACACAAAATTGCAACATTAGGAGTTAAAGAAAACAAAGGGAAAGACTAGGCTCCTTTAGGCTTGCTGGCAAGACATGCAGATTTCATTTTCCATTCTAAAGAAACTCCTAGTAAAATGGTCTGGACTGAGTGTGGTAGAAGGTGCAAGTTCAAACAGAGGTCAACACTGCATCAAGCTCCTGCAGACTTCCTCACCAGAGCCATGAAATAAAGTTCAGCGTAACACCATGAGCACTACAAATTGTGGACCGTTGTTTTTTTTAAGCCAGGCATTTACCCAGATTCTTCAAGTGAAAGAAGAACTCTTCTAGCTAAAGTAAACCAGAAAACCAATTTAATTGCACTTCTGTTTCTTGGGCCAGGGAAAGTCTGGGAACTTGAACCCAGCACTGCATTAAGGTAAAAGAGGAACTTTCCAGTGGGAAAGTGTAGACAATATCCACGAGCATCTAGCAAAGAGAGTCATGCAGCAGTGCTGTTATCCAAGATGTGAAGCAATAACTGCCTTGGCCAAAAATTGTCTCATCTCTAGGGAAGAACTTCAGCTTTTAGATCCGATATCTAGAGCTCTGCTTACTTAACTGTATTACTTAACCATAAAATTGCTTTCAACCATGAGGAAAGACCCTGAAAAGAAGAGGTAGAACACCCAACCAAGCACTCTGAGCAATCCTGGCAAACATCTCAACCCAATGCTGCAGTATCCGAGCATCTGCTAGAGCAATCTTTATCAGAAAAGATGCAAGGTCAAAACGCAATGTAGCTGAAGGCCACCCTAGAAGGGACCTACATACAGCCAAACTGGAAGTAAAGAATATAAGCTGGTAGTATCAAGCCCAGTCCTGACAGGACACCCTGGGTATTAAGACACTTTTTACAGGCTTCTACCCTAAGCAGCAGCAAAGATTTAAGCTAATGGAGTGTCTCTGCTTTTCACTAAATCTAATAGTTACTGCAAAGGGGGTGAGGGAAATCAGTTCATTTAACTATCACCTGCACTGCCTGTCTGCACCTTTTGATCTTACTGTCTTTGGAGTATCAGTAGTTTTAAGCTGACACATGGCATGATCTTTTATGACTGTCAATAGCAGACCATTATTACTGCCTTTTCTTCTGGTCTCGGTATATGCATCTAGGTGAAACATTCCTTTCATTTAATGCACAGCAGGACTACAACTGCTACCTCAAAACATTCCTAAACATGTCTAAAAGTAGCAAACCAAGGGATTGAATGGAAATGTTAAACATCTTCCACAAAAACCACTCACCTTCCAACATACATTATAAAGAAATGTGTTGGTAAGTACTGTTGCAGTCACCTTTATTTTCCAACTCCTCTCTGTTATTGATGGTTCACACACACTCCTTTTAAGTACAGAATTTCTCAACTGGCTCATCCCTCACCTACAACCACAGACATTGTCTAAACTTCTGACATCTCCTTTGAAATGAAAAAAATTTTTTAAATCTCGCTTTCTTTAAAAGGGAGCAAAGGACAACGGTAGAAAACTATATGGGTTTTTTTCACATGGGTTCACAGAGCTTTCCAGAGTGGTAAAAAGCATACAAAGAGAATTTTATTTCACTTTCATAGCATGGTTCTGCTTTCCACATTATAGAAGAAACACTGAATTCCGCATTACCAGTTAAGACAGGTTTTGGGCTTTATTTCCAGATAATATTGTCTTTTCTTCATTGAAAGCCTTCCTTGAAAGTTATTCACATTTTGTTTGTTGTTAATTGGTTTGGGGGTTTGTTTGGGTTTTTTTCAAATAAATTCCTTTGCAACTACAATGAAATAAACAAACCCAAATACGCTAAAGCACAGTCTTTCATTCTCTGCCTAGAAGCAGACAACTGTACATTTTATCTTATTTACCTTCCTGTCCTTTGCTCCTTCTAAAAGAAAACAAGGATTTCTCTGATCTCAAATCAAGGTACATTTTAGAGCTCTCAAGCCACAGATGAAACAGCAGA
This sequence comes from Phaenicophaeus curvirostris, assembly GCF_032191515.1. Classification (NCBI taxonomy): domain Eukaryota; kingdom Metazoa; phylum Chordata; class Aves; order Cuculiformes; family Cuculidae; genus Phaenicophaeus; species Phaenicophaeus curvirostris. The sequence goes on along the minus strand of NC_091392.1, from coordinate 65,379,713 downwards.
AAAACAAATTCAATGATTAAATTCAATCTGTGAACCATCAGTACCAGAGCAGAGTAGAAGGTAGTGTTGGACAGACTGAGAAGTTACCAGTATTATTCACTTAGAAATCCAACAACCAACCAAAAACAATAGGAAGAAAAAAGCATCAAGCACAATAAATAACTGGCAAATTGAATCCTGGTAAGTCTCTAGATAAGTTTGTCTGCTACAAGGCTTTCCAATTGCCAGGTACTCCACAGACCAGGAAAAAGACAGCTCTTTAAGACCTGGGGATTTCCAAACCTCAGATTGTCTCAAAAAGGTGATTCTCACCACTGCAGAATTCCTAGCACTTTTTAAGGAATAGGCAGAGCAGGTACATCAGGTATCTGTTCTGAGAAAAAGCATTCATCCAAATTATGCTTTGACTCTGGCCAAGACACGTGCACGAGCACAGCAGAAGATATCATTAAGACTGGCAAGATGCTTAATTTTCTTTCATTGATTCAAATAGCTTGCAGATAAGATTATGCTGCAACCAGAGTAAAAGCTAGACTTCAGCCTTCTTTTTCCCTTCCATTTAGAAAACTACAGGTAAGTCCACCAACATGCTCAAAAAAAGACTGCATATAAACTTATTCTAAGCATCTGTTAAAAAAAAAAAAACAAAAACAAAATGGCCATTTACCCCTTCCTTCTTCCTCCCGTGCCTCTCCAATGTTCCCTTTCAAAAAAGGGGATAATCTTATTTCACCAGGCCTTCCCTCAGAATTATTTACTTCTGACATGAAAACCCTTACTCCTAAATCCGTAAGTCCAGAATTATATCTGCCTTTTTATAGTGTGAGGCATGAGGAATGCCTTTTATTTTCCAAAGTTAAGCAAGTCATTCATTAAACCCTCAACTTTACCTTGATAGTACACATAAGAAGATTAACAGGAATTCGTTTGTCTGGAGATTGCAGAAAAAGTAACTTTTCTTCCTCTCTTTGCACATCTGCACCAATATTCTGAGAAATGCAGTGCAATTTTTTATTTCCCTAAGTGGCCACCTCAGCATTCTTTCTGGATGCTTGGATCAGAAGGTTGAATGTGTGCATTTTTCTTTTACAGCATTGGTAGAGTCATCACAATGCTGTTTTAGAGATTACAAAGTACTTCTAGCCACAACCATTCTGGACATTTCTAGCACTACAGTTCCGTTTCCTGCATTCAAGGTCTGTAGTTTCCATTTAAGTCTAGTCACATGGACAAACTCAAATACCTTGCTTACCTTAACAGCTTTATTTGGCTTCACTCGCAATGCTTCCACCACCACTACTACACTTATGAGCACTTTTGAGGGTAGAGTATCAAGTATTTCCACTGCTTAATGCTAAAAAGTGCAGCTGACACACAGTACCTAAGGGCCATCCGGAATTCAGTAAACGATTAACTTATAATCACTCTGGGTAACAATGTATGATTTGCCTTGGCAGGCAGCTAAGCCAAAGGGCTCTGAATTTGTGATCCAGCTTTATTTCAGAGAATAAAGTTACCAGCTAATCTTAAGACAAGTACTTCCACTATCCCCCAAGTGGTTTAGAAAATAATCTATTATTATTATTATGACGTGTTTTGTTGTGTTTGTTTTAAAAACCTTATGCAATATCTTCTTATATACTGAAGGAAGGAGTATGAACACATGTAAGATTTTATTTCCATTCACCTGTTTTGCAGGCTTCTGACTGTCTGGTAAGTTGAACCATCCTATACCTTTCCAGCCATATCAAAAAAACTCATCAGATTCTCTCTTCCCATACACACTTGTACAGTACCATGCTACCCAGCTGTACTCCTTTGCTGCTAGGACTAGTAGCTTCAGAATCTGTAGTGGTGAGATACTTACACTGGTCACTCGACGGTAGATCTGCGCAGCATTTTGGCACTCGGAATAAGGATACTCAGACGTGGCCATCTCTAGCATACACATCCCAAAAGCATATACATCAACGGACTCATCATATTTCTCCTCATACATCTCGGGGGCCATGAACTCTGGGGTACCTTAAATTAAAAGAACGATTCAGACTCTAAATGGCTCAAAGCGAGCAGAGGCTGCTGGCGTTACTCACCGCAGGGGGAAGTAGATGGGCAGACCTGTGAGACAAGAGAAAGTGGAGGCAAAAAGAAGAGGGAGGAAACCTTCAGTCACTCTATTGCATCAACATACCCCGAGTCTTCCATTGCAAGGCCTTTATGGAATAAGAATGGCATGAAAGGACTGATGCATTTCCTGGGTTTTGTGTAGAAGTATCAAAACAGATTGAATCACGCTGGGGTCAAATGAAGGAGAGGGGATAAGCAGAGGGGAAGAACAGTAGACTAGCCATAGGCTGCAAACCAAATACTAAGGAGAGTTAAGACACTTACCTTTTCTCCCTGTAAGAAAGGAGGCACATTAAACCTTTAAAAATTACCCGGCTGCCCTCTGCTGCAAAAGAAGTAGTATTGGCAAGAGCCCACGGCTAGTCTCTGACTTGGTGCTCTCCATCAACTTTTTGAAGTAGAGTGGTTTGGGAAAGGCCTTGCAATGAAAAACTCCATTGTCATAAATGTAAATCCTCATGAAGAAGACTATAAAAAGTAATTTTCTGCAAAGGCCACTCACCAGAGCCCTTTTCTTCACATACTTACCTTCCCACCTGCAGTATATTTATAGGCCTACTGCAGATACAGGCATTAGTGAGGGACATCCTACAGTCAAAAATACTCAGAAATACAGAGAGATTGAGTTACAGGCATAGAGCGCAAGATTCAACAAGTCCCATTTAAATAGTGTGCAGAAAATGTTTGCCCATTGAAGCATCACAGCATTCCCCCTGTAAGCAAAGGGACTGCAGGGTACAATCAGGTTTAAGCCAGAGATGCAAGTTTGCTTTTTGCAAATTTAACCACAGAATTATTTCCTGCAGACACCAGATTCAAGACAGTTTACAGATCATTCTATAGCCACATTACTCGTTTTGACCACGCTAAACCAAAAGAGATGTATTTGCAGTCATTTATCTAAAGGCTAACTGTTAACAGATAGGTAGATACAAAGTGGTAATCTGCCAAGGATAAATTTCATGATAAGTCAAGTAGGCTTAAGAAAATGTTTTTTTGACACTGTAAACTTTTCTTTCCTGTGAATACCTTGATGTGGTTAAGAAGCAGGAAATATTTCAGCGACAGCTTGCAAGACAATTTACAGGTATACACCATTGATCCCATCTAATCTAGCACAAGACTGTAGAGTAATACCGCATTTTAGCAAGCTCTAAATACTGAGAGCAACTTCATTCCCTGCAGTCTATCCACCCAACTATAAAAACAAAGCTGATAAAACCAATTCTTAAACGAATTCACAAGACTCTACTAGTTCCATCAAACCAATTTCTGAAAAGGCTGATTAGTGGATACATAAGAACAGAGCAAGTATAAGGCAATACTTCCCCAATGCATCCTCCTAACTTACATAAATCCACATTCCACAGATTTCCTGAGAAAGGCATTATACCACAGGCTGACTGTGATATAAAAAAAATAAATATATCTGCTTTCTTTGATATACCTCGTTTTCTGATTGCTCAAAGTGTAAGAGATTTAATATTAAACCCTGGTGACAAAATAAAAATTAGCTGTATAAATTAATGCTAGATTAAATATCAAAATACTATTCAGTCACCAAACTGCATTTGTATATTTCTTGAAGCATAACATTAAAGCTGAGATTTGTATGTAGCCAAGAGTGGTTTTATCAACAATGTTACACTAAACTGTTGGGCAGGGCAATCAATCTATACTCCAAAACACATGATGTTCAATACGTAATCTCATCATATCATCAGAACGACCTCAACAGTCAAGAAACAAAGCCAACACATTTTCAGCCTTTGACCATGTACCTTTGGAACCACATTTTTAAGGAAAGCTCTTAAAAGACTAACGTTTCCAAAGAGGTAGACTGGCTCACCAGCCTCCAGAACAGGAGAGGCTTACCTATCACACTTTTGGCAAAAGAAGCTCGTTTCAAGGTTGCCAGGCCAAGGTCTCCAATCTTGACTGATCCAGTAGGGCCAGTAATGAAGATGTTGTCACATTTTAAGTCTCTGTGAATAATGGGAGGAGTGCGTGTGTGTAGAAATTGCAAGCCTTTCAGTATCTGACGGCACCAGCTTCGCAGTACTTTAATCTTCATCACTTTAAATCTTTTCAAATACCTAATGAAAAAAAAGTAGCAGTAGATTAAACAGGTTCTGCCAATAAATAGTAGATTGTGCTGCTTCATTTGCTGTTCCGGCAAAAGAAAGCAGTAATTTAAAGAGTTGCATGACCAGCATGGAACCTAGCGACTACAATCTCAAAACAAAGTCACAAATTATTCTGTGGCAGCGTTCTGTCTCTTCTGCATATCCACTTAATCAGGAGAGAAAGCCTTGATGAAAGCACTCGTACCAATGCCAATGTAAAAATGCAGTATATTAATCCCTTTTACTTTAATTTCTTCACTTCAAAAGAAGATTTGGAAAATCAAGCTGCTAGGAATAATCCTGCTGTGAAAACAGATCTGTAAAAGTAATAGGGACACAGTTCCAGAAGGAAATCAAGTCTCAAACAGAATGTAAAGACAGGCACAGAAAAAGCCAAGCCAAAGGAAGGAGAGAAACTGAAGGAGGTTCTGGATCACATCAGCTATCACTTGAACTCTTGCTACTGACACAATCCTCATTCATCTCTCTAGAGCCTGTTTCAAAGATCACATGTCAGGGGAACTTCATTTCAGCATCTGGAATCCCTAATAACATTCTTGGTTTCAAATATGCTAGTCTACTGCCAGCTTCTTACTGCTAAAGGACCTGGGCCCAACCAGCACCCAGCATCCTGCAGTGTTGCTGTCATTTTTCTATAACATGGTCATGAAGAAAATCAGATGCCACTTAAAGGCAGAAACCATTTTAAAATGGAGGCATATATAAATACATAAAAATACGGACATCCCTACTATCCAATATGTTTAAAATTTCCACAGTATCACAGGATAACGCAGGCTTGAAGACACCTCAGGAGGTTCTAAGTCTACGTTTCTGCTCAAGGAAGGTCTAGCCATGAAGTCAGACATTGTTACTCTGGGCTGCATCAAGCCAAGTTTCCAATATCTTCAAGGATGGAGACTGCACAATGGCTTGTGGCAACCTGGTCTACTCCCTGACTGCCACCACTTAAACAGCTTCTCCTTATATTAGTCTAAATCTCCTGTTTCCATTTATGCCTGTTTTTAATTCTCCCAACAAGCACCACTGCAAACAGCCCGAGTCCTTCATTCACCGCGGGAGGCTGTTGCTAGGTCTTCCCCAAAAGATCCTCCTCTTCAGGTTGACCAAGCCAAGTTCCCCCAGCCTTCAAAGAGTAGGTACCCCAGCACCTGACCGTCATGGCAGCCCTCCACTGAACTTCCTCCTACTTAATCAACATCACACTTGTGTATTTTACACTGCAGTAGTCAACTCTTAAAAATACAAATATTTGATCTTTGCCCAGAATACAAGCAAAGATGAGAACAAATGGCTTTCTTAATAGCTAGATGTAATTAACAGAGACAAAAGGGAAACAGTTTGGCTTTCTGTCTCAATGGACTTTATTTTTTTTCTTTTTTCTTTTTTTTCTAAGCAGGAAGGCTGCTGACCTGTAGCATCTCGGGTCCAGGAGCTACAGGAAACTGTACAAAGCTAGCAGAGGTAGTTAGGAAGGTATGTGTCCTATCAGATAGCTGACACATTCACTTAAAGTGGATCAGAAACAAAGACTACAACAGCCTTAGACAAAACCAGTGGCCAAGACCTAGGTCAGATCAAAAATTGCTGTCATTAACAGTAACCCTAAGACTTAAAATAGACAACTATTGTTTCCAATATTTTAATTCCATGATAGCATACAATACCAGAAAGCAGTTAAATTCTTCACAATGGAGTTGTAGAACTTTTCCATTGGTATGCAGAAGTTCAGGGACTTTTCTTCATGAAAAATTAGAAGTTTGCCCAAGACAGCATTTGCAAAGAACCAGTCCACAATATTTTAGCATTATATATATGTATATATATATAAACATATACAAATACAAAAAAAAGAGGAAAGTTTACTTTAAGATATCTCCACACTTTCTTCTGTTCACTTTTTTACATCAAATGATAACAATGTCTACGTCCCAAGTCTCAAAAGAAGGAAGGTATTACTCATATTAAATACAAGCAACATAAACATACTGAAAACAGATACAGAAGTAATAGTAAGCCAAATACTATAAGCAAACACAAGCGTGCAGTGTAAATCTAGGAATAAGACATGTGTACATCAAATAATGATATTAAGCGCGTCGCATCAGAGATTTCCCATATCCCAATTTACCTGTCAAGTTTCAAGTGAAGTGGACAACAATAAACTAAATTGCATTTGTAACACAACTACAATAGTGGGGAAAACACCCATCCAGAAGTCTACCGTCTAAAAAAATTGTCAATTAAGAAGTCTATTAGTTCTTCCTGGATAAAAATTCCTTCGTATTCACAGTACAAAACAATCCTATAGCCAGCAAATTTGAGGTATCTCTTCCTACCAAGAGCCAACTTCATAGTTGTCTATCATTACTTTATCATCTTGCTTATTCCACTACACAGCAAGCCAATTCAAATACCAAAATCTGTGAAGGGGAGAAAGGAGTGAAAAAGGGAGAAAGTTAAATCTAACCCTACATATTTTAGCATAAAATGAGGTAACTTTAAAGGCATCTGTACAAAGCTGTAAAACCTTTTATTTATTACTGCTCTGAAAACAGCATATGAAGCAAGAGATCTATTATTTTATCTGAAATACCTTAAACAATCTCAGAAAAGTCTTTCCTGAAGCTATGGCTAAAAAGAAAGTTGCAGTATCACTAGCCATCCAGTACTATTTCAAGAGACAAACATTCCAATGTAATTCCAGTCCAGACTCCCAAAGAGCCATTTTCTCCTTCCTTAAGTATGTCCATTTGTGGCTATCAATAAGCATCATAAAAACACAAGACGTTCACAAGCTATTTTAACCAAACAGATTGCAAATTGTTTCCAGCTCCTACAGTCTGCTTACACATTTAGGATTTGAATGTTTCTCCAAGACTTAAATAGATACTAAATTAAGACAACGACCCACAATCAAGTTTTGTTTCCAGTAGATTAATGGCGACTTGATGCTGCAAACAAGCTCACAGCTCTGCAAGTTTCTACATTGCAAGGCAGAGGCACAATTTCAGTGTAACTCCTCAGAGGCTCCACATACCACTAGAGGGCCCACGCAGCAGTTTGATTTGCCAGTGTCTGCTTTTAACTCTGCCTTAAAAATAGACCTAGTTTCACTCAGGTACTTCACAGGTTGAAATTGCAGGTATCTGCATACTTTCAGATTTTTACTAGTTATTACTTCATGAAGTTTCAGCTAAACTTATAGGCAGTGGGTTTGGTGGGATTTTTTTTTCCTTTTTATGTACTATTTGTGCTGTAGTAACACCTAACACCTCCCCAAGGAGGCAAATTAACTTGTGCTTTGAACTTCACAAGCCAGTTAGTAAAATGGAAGGCAACTGGAGAGGAAAATGGAAGATTCTGAGAAGTTAAAATAGGCTTTGTCTTCCTGAGCTCTCAAAATGTGAAAAAGTTTTCTGCATGTGCTTTCTAGGACATCACAAGGAAGAATATGACAAGCTCGCTAATTTAAAGGATGTTCCACCATACCCAGCAGTGCTGGTAAGACTCTTCTGAAACAAGAATTTCTCTAAAGAAGTTTAGCCCTCAGCAAAAGGGCTCTGCTCTTATCTATTTTGTAATACCATCTATTTCTAGTGCTTCGATTTTGTGCAAATGATTCTTATATACTTTGACATGCCTTAATTTACTTACGTTTTCAATGTTCCAGATGTCATGAGTTCTGTCACAAGAACAATACACTTTTTCCCTTTGACTGTAGACTCCCAGGAATCATAGAACCTGACAATATTGGGATGCTGAAGCCCTTTCAGCATTCCAGCTTCCTCTTTAAATCTTTGTCGCTCTGACTTGGACAGCTTCCGATCCTAACGAAAAAGAAAAGGTGTGTCAGAAAGTTTGGCTTTATTTCTTAGTCAATTAAACAGCAACTTCAAAAAAAAAAGTTGGGTACAGTCAGTGAACAACTAAGAATCAGCAGTTTTAAATGTACCTTTGTTTGCAATTACCCTCAAATACTCTACTTGGAGGATATTTTATTATAGTCTTTTTTTATCGTATGTTTTTCCTTCCAGTCTGATTGCTCTCAGAGGTAAGGGCTGAGAGTCTGTAGATTATCTCCTCTTCCCCTACTCTAAAGGCATTACTGGACTTGAGGTGCAAGGGAGACATAACACCCTCAAATACTCAAGTATTCAAGAGTAGGCAAAATTGGATCAAAGCACCTCAGGTTGTACATAACAATCTTCAGATTTTCTGATGTCTATAATAGATTGGATTAACACTCCATATAGGGAGTAGAGCATCGAAACCTCTCTAACATATAGCACAAATTTGTGACTATAGAAGAATAAGGGAATTAGTTGGATTTTCTTTGATTAAAAGCATGACCTTATGACTGAGCAAGTTTCCTGTAATATAGCATCAAGGAAAACAAAAGCATAACTCATACTAAAGACAGAAAGCAATCTTGGCCAGAAAAAGATCATGAAAAAGCATTCCTGGACAATACTGTTGTATTATCTACCAACAACTGGCTATCAAGCATCATCAAGACTCTGAGCAGCTATTACCAGAATAATCTGCAGATCTCAGGAGAAAACAGCCTCCTTGCGTCATTCAATTGCATTACCAATGCATGGTCGCATTAGTCAGACTGATCAACTAACATAAATCAGACCCATATGCAGCTTGCATTAAAAAAAAAGTATTTCAGGATACATGCAGTGCCCAGAATTTTAGAATCATTGTTTCTAGCAATTATTTAGGAATAACCTGTGACCTCTGCCAAATCTGAGTAATAATTTTATGTCAATTAATTCTCTATTTCCTTTTCAATTAAAAGGAGGTAGTAAAATCAGGCAGGTTTACTTACACAGCCCACAGCCTCCTTTTGTCCTTCAGGCAGTGATTATTCCTCGATTTACAGGTACTGTGTTTTCTCAATACCATTCAGCATCCTAATATCTAAACCCTCCTATATTCACTTAGAAAAAGTTAACAATCTATGAGGTTCACAGCATGTCTGGACGTGGACAAACTTCATTTCCAGATAAAACTCCAGTTTTCAGAAGTGTAAAAGTCTTCAAGGCAGGTTTGAAATTCCCTCAGGGATTAGTAGTTTACTAGTGCCTATGAATGCAAATCACACACACACACACTTTTACATTTGCTTAGGAAGATGCCAAATACTTAAGTCACACAAATTCAGTCTACAGACACCAAGAGCATTCAATCCTGCAACTATTTCCTTGAAAGTATTACTTCAAATGGAAGTAATACCACCCCGATAGCTTTACTCTCATTACAATAAACAGGGTAGCACAAGTTCTGTTCAAAAGCAGTTAATCTTGACTGCTACAAACAGTCGTTGTACAGAAAAGCTGTGAGCTTCAACAGGTACATCAGTTGGACCATACACACGTGATTCTAATAAACACTCAATGCTTCAAGCAATGCAAAACTACAAAAAAAAATCATTCTTAAAATAAAGCAATCTTCTCAGCCTCTGCATTTGAGCCATATAATCTACAATTTAAAATAACCAGTGTATAGCTGTAAATACAATTGTTATAAATGGTAATTAAAACAGGGATACAACAATTACTTCTTATAAGACTTAAAATAAGCTATATAATAGGAACATCTGCACTTCTGTACAAAATCTTGATTTTTAGACATAAATTTGGATTAAATTTCCTTTATTTTGTGCATTCTGACAAGTTATCTACCACAAACACTACTAACCAGTTTTAGACTACACTTGACATTAAGTTCTCATCTTAATCTCTGTAAATCTAATCTCCCTTAAGGGCTTTATTCAGTTTTCCCTACCACTGTACTACCAACTCCAAATAGAAAATAACAAGTGACAATCGCCCTTATCAATGAACAGACACTTAACCAGCACGTGTATTTTGACTCATTTCTCTTTTTGGTCACAGCAATGGTAGCATCGAGTTCCTGCAAACATATCTATGACGTTCAAAATAGACACTCAACACTTAGTGCTGGCATTAGAAAAAACACCAAGACAGTGACAAAATATTAACTAATGCAATGCTTCTCTGGAAGTCACAGTTCCCTAAGGATTTGGGACAAGTCTGGGCACAAACACCAGCCAACACATTTCAGCCAGGGAAGACAGCTATGTTTTTGCAACCAAGGAAACATCACACCCTTCAGCAGCAAAAGTGAACATTAAACAGACCTGTAAGAAAAAGACAGAGAGGCCACTTCTTTTGTAACGCCAGCAATGTATACTACCTTTAACCACCCTCATTTCCTTGGATACATAACCCATTCACTTATCTGTAGCAGTTATATTTCTTTCCTATAAAGGAATACTAATGCTAGGCAACAGAAAAGGGTGAATATACTTTAAAAAAAAAACAAAACCACCCCTAGCATCCAGGAAAATACTAGATCTCACATACAATTATACCAACAAAAGGAATCTGTATACACAATGGCTGGTTATACTCGTACAGACTACATTCTAACACAACCTGCAGTGAGTTAGCCTAAAGGCTAACGTGCGATTTAAATCGGCAAGTGCACTTTCAGAACTTGAGTATTCCATACAGCAGAACATTAAAACATTAATTAGACAGTAAGATTTCCCAAACTGCATAGAGATGGACTAGAACAAAGCCCACCTCAAATACTACGTTTTGGCATACTTTGATATGTTAGTATGGGCAAATGTGACAACTTTATGCTCTTTCTTGTATGAAGAAGCAATTTAAGCACTTACAGCTCTGGAAATATCGCGATAAGCAAGAAAACAGAGCACCATATGTAGTCTGAGAGACTGAAAAAATGGTGCTACTAGCCACATTAGGTATGAATACTCAGGGAAAGGCCAGTGAATGAGAACATCTCGGTATCACAAGAAATCCACACACAAAGCTGCTGTACAACAGACCTGTATCAGACAGAAAGAAGTGATCATCACTTAATGAGAGTTTAGAAGACCAATTTTCAACAATTTGGGAAGGAGACAGCTTTCTTAAAGCTCAGTTATAAGTATATACTCAAAGACCTCAAAAAGCCCAGACGAGTTTTTCCACAAGACAGCCACTTGGGTCAATACTTGGATTCCACTGTGTCCTCTGAGAAGGAGCCTACAGGAATGCAGGACCCTCAGCTCTATCTCTACCCCTAAAGAGGAGTCAAAATGTTTGTGGCATATCATTCAAAATAAGCACATTTGATTAACTTATCTCAAGGGTGAATCAAATAAGCAGATCTATCCCTTGCAGCCTTCTTCCTGTAACTCATGGTGTAAATAGGTAAATAGATGGATCATTTCAGCATGAATTTGCTGTTTTCAAGAAAAAACAGAGGTCCTGCAACTTAACATTTCAGTATCGCAAAGTATAAGATTGATTAAACAAATGTAATGTTTTCTTTGATTTTTATTTTATTTTTAAATCAAACAGCTAGAAACTAAACCAAAGAGAAAGGCACATAAGATTCTTTTCTGTAAGCATGGGAAACTTGAACAATTTTACAAAGAAACCGTGACTTTCAGAACAGTTGATAATATACAGCTTGATATCCTATCCTTCAAAGACCAATTTGTTTCAGAATTCCTGCTAGTAACATTTAAAAAAAATGGACACACTCCCTCCTCCTCCCCCAGTCTTTTTTTCTATCATAATGAGGCAACCTTAGGCAGACAAGACAAAGTCCTAAGTCCAGAAGTTAGCAAATCACATTCTTGTACCTCAGTCAGTACATGCAGAGCAGATATAGCCCAGATATTTAAATATACACAAAGCTGTCAAACTGTAGAAGCTCTTGCTTCCTAAAATGGATTTAACTATCCCATAAAATGGCCAGCATTGTTCTTCCTGAACTGATAGCTTCCCTGGAGGACTTAAGTGTCACATCCCAATCACCAGACTGCCTGTCGAACAAACTGAAACAGATGCATCAAGCCCACTCCGTTCATTTCATTCATGCCTTTCCACCTACATTAAATTGTTTTGACAAGCCAGGACAAACAGCAAGGCTTCTCAACACGTGACCCGTGGCTCTGCAGTGCCAGGGGCCTGAACGGAGACAGGCAGCAAGTGAAACAATTGTTCAGCTCAGAACGATTCAATAAGGTTTTCTTGGCTGTTTCCATTTATCTGTGTAATTCCCTACTGATTTCTCTTTGTCAGGGAAGAGCTATCAGAGGTGTTTACATTACACAATGTAAAACAGAGACCTTGATCATTCATGATAAACCACGTATAGGTGTACTCTTTCACTAACATATTTAATTTACAAGAGTAGGAATTATGCACAGAACTGTTACTACCCTTTCTGTCCCTGTACCTAGGTGCCTTATGTAAATGCAAAAAGACCCAAAACAAAACAACCCACCTACCCCCAAGATTAGCTGTTGCTCCAAGCCACAAAAAGCAAAGCTCATCAGCAAAAAATGCCTATATTCTTTTGACAGTTTTTTTTCTCCCCACTCAAGGCTTAATATCTATTCAGCATCCTTAAAGAGGATCTAAATCAAATTTCAACTGGGCTGCTCACATACCCATTTGGTCTGAGTAATTTCTCATATGTTTTCCTTTTCTAACTTCTGACAGGCCTTCTGAGTTCTGCCCCACCAACACAGTGACAAAAAACCCAATCAGATCAGCAAAACACATGACACCACCCCAAGCAGTTGCAGAACCTGGCTCAGATACCTGAAGCAGCAGGAGAGCTGCCTTAGCAAGGCATTATACTCTCTGAAGCCCATGCATGTGCTTTTAATTCAGATCTGGCTCAACTAAGGGTCTCATCTCCACTGTCCATTTTTACTGACACCAAGTAGCCCAAGGTAAATCACAGGACAATTTAGTTGGCATTAAATGGACACAGGCAGACGAGACATACTGTGTTTCATTCAGACACATGCCGCAGAACATCAAGTAAGTGGATAGCAAGAGAAATATTCTACATGGAAGGAACCAAATTTGCCAACTCATGGTGTACATGCTCAAATCTTAATGTACAGACCAAATGAAGATTATTAATAAAGAGGAAACAAAGACTGGACACTACCTACAACACAAGTTTTACCAGCTTTCTACATTTCCTGCTGCTAGTTCCAGAAAGTTTATGTCGCTGTATTGCAGGGACAGTCAGCAGGTTGTCAGTTCAAGATTTTTTTTTTAATTACACTAGAACAACACTATGCAGCTTTTATCCAAAGAGATATAGCAGAAGGCAAACTACAAAAATTAGTAGCAATGAACTGTCTTCAAGTGATGCACTCTGAGAATGTATAGCCATGACAGACTTCAAAGTGCTGTTGAATTACAACCAAGGTAAATTATCTGCCTGTGCCGAGTTACACCAAACAGCTTTTACCAAGCTTTCCAAATGTCTGAAAATCTGAGGGGAAGACAGTGCTGCTCCCGGTCTATTATTCAGAGGAAGTAGTAGTATACAGAAGAGACAAATGTTCTTCTGTGTGCATTTCTGCAGTGTATGAGAAAGGCTTTGCAAGCCTTTTAGGCAAGGTTAATGAGGGGTCATCAGAGGAGAAGCTAGCAAGACTGCACTCTGATATTCAGCGCTGTTAATGGAACTGAGGCTTTGTGGGCTCCAGTGTTCTCATCCTGAAAAAATCTAGCAGCTAAGAGGGAAAATGAGCACAGTGACCATTGAGCTAGGTTAACGAAATATCAACAAAGAATGCACTGAACTAAAAAATCACCCAGCGTTACACAGTTGGTACCAAGAAATGGAAGTTTAAGTGCACAAGAATTGCATCTACTATTCTGTGTCAACATAAAGCACTTCAGACTTTCCAGCATTACAGATTAGGTAGGAAAGAGATAAAAAAAAGAAAGGAGAGGGAAGAGACTGTTCAAAATGCATCCCTGTACAGCAACAGACATGAAAACTGATCTAGGATCTTCACAGATACTTCCACCAGTATACCTTTCTAGAAACCACTGAACACAAAAAACTGATTAAATGGAGCTGAACAGCTGCTGCTCCGAAAGTATGCATGGGAGGTCTTTCTTTTCTAATTTTACAGTAGCATTTCTCAAACACTCAGAGTATTCAAGCACCCTGCTTGAGAGCTTAATTGTATAATACTAAGTTTGTAAAGTCACCTAAACCTTTAGCTAACCAGAGATTAATAAATCAGGTCTGAAGACCTAATGGAATACATTCAGGCTTCAGATAGCTCCTGCTTCATATGCATGCTTCTTGCTACAGCTCTCCTACCTTCCAATACCTTTCATGGGCAAGACTCAACACAAGACCGTAAGGCTTGATCCGGAAATTTGCACTTGATAATAATCTGGGGGCTCTCAGCACACTGGGGAAGATGATCAGCTGCCAAGATAGCCAGCTGCTCAACAAAGAGTTCAGAAAAGCAGTACATTAAAACTGTGACTACTGAGGACAACAAGTGCCAGATTAGGATACTCTGAAGTGATATAATATAGGAAAAGTCATCAAGAGTTGCTAGAACATAGCTGTCAATGCTCCCAGGCTGCACTCCACACACATATGGAGTAATACATTAAAGCAGACTGCCGTGCTACGCACTGCTTGCTCTTTAGATAAACCAAGTATTATTTCTCCTCCCGAAAATGCATGCATTAGTGAAGAGATTGGGGGTGGAGGGTGTTGTAAAAAAAAAATAAAAAGGGTGGGGGGAAAAGACCAAGCCAGAAAATCTACTCGCCAAAGACAAAACCAAAAAAAAGAGTCAGGCTTCCATGCCATAAAGCTGCAACATCCAAAATCCTCTTTAGCTTTTAGGAGGCTAGGTATGTATCAAGCTTGAAACTCCTTAACTACTCCTCCCAGGTCATACATCCCCAGAAAAAGCCCTGCAAAGACTTCAAGAAAGTTTCTAAGAACAAAGGGTTTGCTTGCTTGCTACTTCACTGCTGCTTCCTTATCCACACTTAGGGAATTCAGAAATCCAGACCAATCTCTGCAGCTGCACGTAGTTTGGGCGAAGGGAAGAATATAACACACACCCTCTTCTTGGCATAAGACTGCAGGAGTCCCAGAACATGACTTAAAATGGAAGGAAAGCAGGTAATAATTTCAATACAAAAGAAACAGTAAGCAAGTCTAAGGAAATTGGTATTTCTGCATTCCAGATGCTGGTAACCAGTACTTTTCCGTCACTTTCCTCCTCATCTTAGTTTGAAGATGGAAGACAAAAGTTCCTGGGGATGTGTAGCAGACTGAAACCCAAGTTAACCCTCACTCACTGAAAGCACAATTTCACATTGCTGCTTGGCAAGACGTCACAAGAAGTTTTATATATGCTACAGACAGTCTTTGTGAAGCGTGCAAGTAAGCTTTAAACAGATAGCATTAAAGTATAATATACATGCCTAACACAACGCAAAAGAGCAGGCTTAAAGTTACCTGTTATACCTTTTAAAGTTCCTGCATAAGGGGTATATTTTTTGCAGGCTTCCTCCTACACAAGGCACTCAAAATGTTTTAAGCTTCAGGAAAATACACAAGCAGTCAAGGTAAACAAAAGTTTGAGGTATTATTCACGTTAGTCACACAGTTTCCTGGTCAAAAGCATCCACCTCTACATTCTCTTCTCTATTTCCATTTCTGGCGTTTCAATGCACAACAATCTCCTGTGTAGCGTAGCACAGCACAAAATTCATTAAAAGATGCAGGCAATCTGTTAAAAACAAACCAAAAAACAACATTGCTTCTTCTCCTTTCTGCTACCAGTGATACAGGTAAGTGACACAGTAATTGTAGGCAAGTTTATTGCTGCTGTTGGAAGGTCAGGAAGAAACAAACTACACATCCTGACAGAGATGATACTTGGGTAAACTGATGGCAGGAGGAAGAAGAGGAAGGAAATGAAACTCCCAGTTTTCAGAGAGAAGGGGAACAAACAGAAGCCTTTATCAGTAAGGATTTTGTCTGAAGAAGTCAATTATACACATATCCTAAAAGAGTAGACAGCTGAGTAAGCTTCAGAAAATAAGAAACACAACTTTGTCTTAACATTGAAGGGGAACTATCTGCAACTAAAGCCTATGTATGCGACTGAAAGATATTAGCGCCGCTCCCCATTTTACCCTGTGATCGCTTGACCATTTTGATGAAGCGATGATTCATCACCAGAAGGGAAGGGGGAGAACACCACCAATAATTATATTCCTCTGATGTGGTCACTTTCCATTCTTACATATACAACAGCACCTCTGCCAGCAGCAGCAGTAGCAGCATCTAAAACACCTGGTGGCAGCAATGTCATAGACTTAACCTGTGCTTGAAGACACATGGTCAGCAAAAGTCTCAGGAACAGAAAAGGCATCAGAACTGAAGTGTTGCTTGCCTGCATCAAGTTCTAGCATCACTAAGCATAACTGACCTGTAATTAGCCACAATTATACAGTCCTTCCAGGTCTTCAGCTAGAAAAAAAGAGTTGGCTAAATGTTCAAGTCCCCAGGATCCCATAGTGCATGAGAACATTTAAGAACAAGTCTATTGCTAATATTGTTATGGCTGTACAGGAAGTAAAGAATAACTAGAACATGCAAAACCAAAGATGCTTTAAAAAAAATTTAGGAACACTGTATCAGAGACAAGCTCACTAACTTGGCGAGATATAAAGCCATTCTACCTCAGCTCCTCACATTGCACAAATGGCAGAAGTGACAGAAGTTTAAGGAGCATACAAATACAATGTGCATCATGAACACAGCAGCAGAAAAACACTTGTTTCTCTGCAGAACAACAGTAGATCAGAATGTTTCATCTTCATATAAGATCACAAGAAATATTAAAGTATGACTCCCAATAACAAAGTTTATCTTTTGTTACGCTAGCACTAGGGCAATTTTTATTTTCAGCAATGCTAAAGGCAATAAGCCACTACACTGATGCATTTCAATAACATGCATAATACTAGATGAAAGGCTCATGCCAACTGCTCATCAGGGATAGACAGATGCAAGCATGCTGCTCAGAAAACTGGGCAACCGGCTACACCTTAAGTCCCTTTTTAAAAGACAACAACAGAGAAGGGAATCTGTGCAATGACAGAAGGGCTAGAACAGTCTGTGTGGCAGGCAGACTTTTAAAGAATTCATTCAGTGTAGATTTTTAGGTTTCCACTTTAATTTTAAGAAGCAGGAATATGACATACCTGGCAGTAAAGCACTTCATTTTTCCCAGGAAAATCAAACATCAGCAAAATTGCACCACCTGTGAGTCTATATTGGAATACTAGCTTGTTTTCCAGACCTGTGCTGTGTGTGAATACACACACTGCTACAAATTGATACTACTACTCTCCCCACTCTCTCACATCAGTGCATTCAAGTAGCAAATAGGCCAGACTGAAGAACTGAACCAAATTCCACCTCAACAACTAACAATGATTAATCAGTACATTGCCTAATACCACAATTTCCCTTGGGAAACGTTCACTCTTCAGAATGCAGTCATGAAAACTACATAACAGCTTCAGAATAAATTAGGAACTGCACTCATACTTCATCAAATTAATTATGTATTTTCCTTCGATCTCCACACAACCAGTAAGAAAAAAATTTAAACAGTAGATATGAAACCTATGGCTTAGACATGACCTCTTCTGGAATCTCTCAGGTCCTCAGGAATCTGGGCTAAGAATGGCAAGCAACTGTTTAGGCTTCTGTCGTTTCTATTCTAGGGTTGTTCTAGGCAGTATTTGTGTTTCCTCACATAGAAGTCTGGAAAAATAGATGGCTAGAAGTTTTATTCATCCTGACAGGCTGAACACAAGGGACAGTAATAAAAACAATGGGTTATAAAAAAATAATCAGTATTAGAAAAGAGAGGTCATATATTTATTTGCACTTTAAAATTGCTATTCGATCTATGGAAGATAAATGGGTAAGTTTGCTATCTGATACCAGTTCACAATAAGGCTTGTTTATTACATATGGCTTATTACAGAATGAAGTGTTAGCTGAATTGAATTCTTGATGAGCTATTAACCAGCTGGGCCATCTTGTCACTCAGCTCAGACACCTCATTAGAAGTTTTAAAGCTCATATCAATTCTCATTTTGCACTGAGATGCTTTGTCAGTGAGAGGGAAGGTATACCAAAACCAAATCATTTCAGTTTAACTTTACTATGAAAATCCAGTTCTCCATCCAGGGGGTGACAATACTGCAGGAAAAATGCCTCCTCCGCAATCCACTCTGCTTACCTTACAAATTTATTAACTCATTGCATCAAAGAGCAACTGAAGCTCTTTGTTACATGTATTTCTGTATGACCACAAGGGGCCTTTTATGAGTAGGTACATGCCTAGGACACCAGGGTGAATCCTTAACTGATTCCAACAAAGGTGCATCAATTTAGAGAATCAAAGAACCACTACAATTCTTCATCCTACATACTTCACAAAGCTATCGGCAAAGGGGAAGAGCTAGCTATATCCACCTCTCAGTATGCTGAAAAGTTCCATCTATATGCTAGTTGGAAATGATACAGAAGTGTCAAGATTACTCCAAAGATTTACCAATAGCAATGAAAGTAGGAGCTACACAAGGGCAGCTTCTGGGCCTCTGAGTAGTTCCATTGCAAAAATCCCAGCATAAAGCCTACTGGTAATAAATTTAAACTGCCTACATGAGTATTTAAGCAGCAGTCCCTGCGAGACTGGTGCCCCACTCCTCCAGTTACAAAATGAACTCACATCAGCCTACAGCATACATTAGCTTCACGTTTACATACAACATGATACATATATTGCATATGCAGCCTGATGACGCTAGAGGAGCTACTCTTCGCAGCTTTGCTTCTTTTTCTACAAACACATCCAAAAAAGTACTTTGTTTAATTTACAGTATTGTGGATTACTCTCAGTTATGACAGGATGACAAACGAAGTGTAGGCCAAGTACTGGCAGCCAACAGAAAATCCTTATAATAATCCCTGGAGAACTCCATGCCAGACAGCTCTCATTCAGAGATAGATCTCTCATTCAGTCATCCTTCAGGGATCTATCCTATGTCCTCTCAAATAATTGCCAGGTGTTCCACATGGTCTTGCAAGACAGAAATCAAAAAAAAAGGGATCTCACATACAGAAAGACTAAAGAGTTCTTGAAACAGCGAGTCTTATGGGGTGACCAAAATTTGCATTGTAGATGAGGTTTCAGGAATACCTTGCATAAATACCAGTGCTAGCATTTCACAGACATGGAAGTCCTAAAACATATTGGAGGAGCACTTGTTTTTATCAGTGATGCAGTCTTCTTGTGATCTACTAGAGTGCCCATCTTCACCTCAGACTTCTCATAAAGGGAAGCAATAATAATTTTTCCATACTTACCTGACAGGTCAACATATGAAATCAGGTTCTTGCATCACTCGCGTGTTTATTGTAGACTTTCACAATGATACCATATACATTAGAGACATCTGTGTTTACAACACACTGCATACATCTCCCTTGGCAAACACCATACAAGATATAGATATAAAAAGCTACTCAGAAGTCAGAAATATTTCAAACAATATCAAATGTACCACTAACATGTAAGCTTAGAAATACGCACCTTGGCTTTCACCAAGCAAGGAATTTGAGCATAGTTGAGTTAAGAGAAAGAAAAAACTCGCATATTTAACAGTAGGTAGGTAGAGGGGTGAACAGCTAAGAATGGCATGATGAAGCATATTCTGCACCCAGAATCATAGCTGGCTTTACAGTTCAACCCCAAATAATTTTAAAGTTAGTTAAATGTAAAAGAAAACATAGTGCAATTGAAATGCAGATGGAGGGTAAGTCAGCTCCTGTTATCTAATGCACCACAGGACATAATACATAAAAACAGCAAGTATTTTGCTATACAGTAAATCAAGGTAACGATACACAGACCACTGACACAAAAGAACTATCTCTGTAAAAGCTGAAAAAAAACACGTTTAAGTGTTGGATTGACCTGCAAGAAAATGTTTTGACAACAAAAATTTAGTTTTGTAAGATAGCTAAAAGATTATCAACAAAGCAATCTCCAAGATGATTCAAAGCAGAGAGCTAGGGAAAAATGCTAGAGAAAGTTTAAAATGAATATTCAGGTGGCTTTTTTCTTGGAATTTAGGGACTACATATGGTAGTACTGCTATTGGCAAAGTTACTCAGTATTAAACTATGAGCTTCTTTTTTTTTTCCTGCAGAATACAACTGGGACTACCCCGCGCCGCCAGAAGACCAAACATGACCTAGAAGACCTCAGATACTCGCCATAACCTAACTATGAATCAGCTATTCAAACTATTACAGCTTATCCAAAAAGTCTGTTTCTCATTACATTGTGCTTTAGTCACATACTGTCTGTCCTTGGTCTGGTGCCACTTTATTCCAATTGTTTCAACAGGAACACACTGAAGGAATTTCTTGAAGAAAAACTGTAACATCCAAGGATGTCATGGTTCAAAAAGCCTACCTTAAATAGGTTATCACAACCTGTAATAAGCTTCCTTGTTTTCAATTTACCTCCTACTTTGTCACATTGAAGAACTCCACCTGCAGTTCAAAATTAATTTTAGTTGTGAACTAAAGATCATCATTTTTAAAGTTTAAAAACTCAAATACCCTTTTCCATACAGTGAAATGTCTGGTACTGTGCATCGCATACCAAAACTATTAATGGTGGATCACGTTTAACACTGAAAAAGTTTCCTGAGCCAAAAAGTCATCTAAAAACACATTTAGCATCATGACTCCATCTAAAAGATGCTCTTACACATTCAGCAGGTCTGTGTGCACAATAAGCCATGGAAACTAGAATTTAAATAAAAGTAGGTTCTCAAAAAAGCTGCTCAAGTGTTCTGGTATGGCATCCCTTTCTTCAGCAGCAGAAATTATATTTCTGTGGGGATAGGAATAGGGAAGCTGATTTGAGACATTCCATAGTTCTGTTTAAATTACATTTCTTACGCTACGACAAAACCCCCAAACAACATTGCAGTAAAACTATTTAGATTAAGCTAAAGACAGTAACGTCTTTAATAACACACTCAGACCTGTTTTTAGCCTCAAATCCACTAGTTATTACTTTAACAAGTACATAGGCTTATTCTTACTAAAAAGTCAAAAAATATCTCTCTCCTTTTTGGAGACAACTGAGGCTACACAAGACCCGTTTTTCACAGGCAGAGACAAGATCCAGATAGAACTCCAGACAGATACCCAACAGAGCAGCCATATTCATTTTCAGAATAAGAGCCTTCTGTCCAGCTGCCAAGCAACAGAATGTGAGCAGAAGCAGAACAAAGTCCACACAGGCAGCAGTCTGGAAGCACCTGAGAATCAGTTCTTTTGCCCACCCTCCATTGCCACTCTTCCATTCTCTTCAATTAAGTCAGAAATAAGCCAAGTGCCAAGATAAACTTCCCAATCAAAATTCTAATGTCTGAATGCTTGGGATCTAGAGATATTGATGAAAACCTCACCAATTCTTTCTGAAAAAAAATCAGGTAGCTTTTTATTTTTGTCTCTAAGATCCTACCACTACAGCATAAAATAATTTTTCCACAGGATAGCTACTATGCAAGCAGAGACCTCAATACTTTCAATGGACAGCTGTGTGAAAGAGTCTCTTGGGAGTCCAATTCTAAGACCTCTTTTGCCACGGGATCAAAAGGTGTAAGTGTCTTTAGATAGTTATAAATTCTGAAAACATAAGAAAATTCTTAAGACAGTTCTTTTGTTACCACCACAGGGTTTTGTGCTTAGAATTTCAAGTCTCTTAGCTGGGGCCACAAAATTGAATTCTTACAAAAGAGGCAGAGAAGGGTGATAAGTACGTTATCCATTCCTTATTTTCTATTTGCGTAGCAAGCGTCATCATCTGCTGCTGCGGCACCTCTGAAATACTGGAAATAGGCTTCATTAGCCAGCAATAATATTAGAGTACAGAGTAGCAAGTTTTAAAACTCAAAATTTATGATTAACTGCATCAGCACCAATACTTAACAGCGGGCAATTGTGAAAGAGAAACAAGACCAACAGGCTGTCCAATAAGCAGGATCTGGACAGATGAATCAGTCTCCAAGTTACCGTCCTATCTTCAAAGCTGTTAGCAGGCTAAAAAATTTACGAACAGGCTTCTTCAAAATGAGTTGCAACATATCTGCCTATCAAAAACAGACATTCACCCTTGTGATTTCACTTTGCAAGTAATAAAATCCAGACTGCATTACAAACAAAGAACTCCAGTTCCCTCCGCCTGCTTTCTCTTGCCCTGAGCGCTTTGACTGTAGAGGCTGTTAGCTTTTTGATGCTATTTTAATCTCTCCTGTGCTTCCAACAAATGTTGGATCTCACAGAAGCTTTCTTGTGATTTGCTATTTCAAAGTATGCTTTCCCAGATAGACTTGGTCCACACTTAGTCACCTTCCGCTGAAGGTTCACATAACTAACTGATTTGGCCCTCCATCTGCAGAGCAAATTAATGCTCAATACAAATCAAACCAAGATAGCCTGAGCACTTTCAACATACTAAACTGCTGACTCAGTCTGAATGACTCCATTTCGCAATTAGTCACACATAGAAGGCTTTAAAGTAGAAACCGAAATTTGTGCCACTATGAACTCTTCTTATCTCAACCGACTTCAGTATGCCTGCATCTAAATAAGGACTGCACAAGACAGCTATTGATAGTGATCAGCTTTGTAGAAGCAGAATGTTTTCCTCCAAAATTCATGTTCTTTCCAAAGACAGGCACTGGAATGGGATAGTATTGTAAGAACATGGTGAAACCTTAAGACAAGAGAAGAGACTATGGCTACAAGTGCCCAGAATTTCATTTTTAAAAACAGAGTGAACAATTTCCAGGTATTCCAAGAGACAGCTGCCTTTTTCCTATTATAAGTTGCTGACAACCCTTCCTTCCAAAGCACTTCCAAGTTTCCACTTCCCAGGAGGAGCAAACAACTTCAGACATAGCAGAGACCTGGCTCTGAGCTAATTAAAAATGAATTCTCATACAATGAGCAGAATACTGAACACCAGATCAAAATTAAGTGCAGTCAAGTTCTACTCTGATTATAGCTATGTTTAGGTCATTCAGGTTTTTTGCACTTGTCTCATTTACATACATGTCTTAGGACTTCTTGCCCTTCCTCCTACACAATTATTCCTACTATCATTAAAAAAAAAAAAAGAAAAAAAAACCCAACAACAAAATAACCATAAATGTTTACCTAACTCTGCAGTCTGTATACCAACAGTGTTTGCTGGTGGCCCTACTTCACTTAAACCTTGAATATTAAGAGTCCAGTTTGATGTGAAAAATCCAAAAGGTACTTAAGAGGCCAAACCATAAACAACAAAATTCTGCATATTAAAATACATTAAACGGAGAAGGATAAAAATAACTTGGAAATCTAGTGTATCTCTGTGTGTGTGCATATATATATTTTCTATTCTATCCATATAATTTTTCCAATTTTCCCTCCCTAGGACTTCTAGGAAAGCAGATTGACAAGAAAACACTTTGCAAGATCCAAATTTACTATAAAGTTATTTGAGACATATTTTCACAGATGTTTGCACCAGACTAACTACAGTGTACCAAAGCTAGTTCTCCATCATCTGAACACTGAGGTTAACAGCTGCAAAGTCTGCTGCTTCTGCAAAAATAGAGGCTGCTGTTCATTCCCAAAAAGACTTTCTACTTGAAAACTTTGATTCCTGTTCCTCCAGAGAAACTTATGCCCTGATGAAGCAAGACATTTCTGAGGATATTCATTTTTACCAGTTTAAACAGCTTCAATACAAACATGGGAACTGAATTACATCATATAGCTTTCTGCCTTGTATTCCCCATCCTGAGGATTTGACTCACATGCTGCACAAAAGTAATTATACATATGAAAAACGAAGGCAACATGCATTATAACTTGAACAAACACCTTCATATGGCATCAAATTGGTGCTGACAAGGACCACTGGCAGGCTAGAACATGTATTAAGTCTTTACAGTTTAAAAAAAGATAGTAAATCCGATCGAGAAAATGTCACTTCCTTTAAAGTTTTGATATCTGAAAACTGTTAACTTGGAAATACCTTGTCAGTGTAAAGACAAATCCACCTGTCTCAACACAACTTTTAAGGTCCCTGTTTCACAGCTCTGAAGTACAAGACACCAATGGATGCAACAAAGCAAGTACTTTTCTATGAAGCAGCTGCCCCACCATAGCTAAAGCTTCTTAAACAAGAAAAAGATACTTGGCTTGAAAACTCACAGCCCAGGTGGTTAAGGTACACACCAGCTGAGCAACTGAAAGCAAACTCTTACGACAGGAATCAAACTTAAGTGGTGCTACCTAATGTCCCATGTGCCCCAGTAAAGAATTCAAAAGCATATGACTGCTATATAAACACAGAGCACTACCAACACATTTCTTCCAAAGACAGCTTGCAAAGTTATAGACCATTACAGACCCAAACTTCCAGAAACTTACATACTGATGCTCCATCTGTTTGACTGACTCTGCATTCCAAGAAGTGCAGTAACTGAGTTCAGTGAGCAGCTTCCTAACAATGAATGAGTGAACTGTATTCACACTGTCAAGAAGAAAACACACCTAATTGATATTCATCTTAAGCAGATGCACCACTCAAATAGCACTAACTCAAGAGTATTTCAATATATAAAACCCTATTTCAGTTCCAGGCTCTCAGACACTCTTCCTCATTTCACTATAGTACAGGTTAAAACCAAAACATTTCACAGCATTACACAAAAAATAAGACCAACTTGCACATTATGCCAACTGATACGTGATAATACAGAGTAATTCAGTTACATACAGCTTAATAATAATTTTAACCACCATTTTAGGCAGTGTCACCAAGTCTTGCACTGAACATTCAAAAACTAAACTGTTGTAGTAGGATTTTTACCAGCAATGCCCAGAGGGGCTGTAAAAGTAAGCAAGATGTCTCTTTGTGTAACTTAACCAAAAATGCTCCCCAAAACTCTGTGAACTTTAGGGCTGTCCTATGCAAGGCCAGGAGTTGGACTCCATGATCTTCATGGGTCCCTTCTAACTCAGGCCATTCCATGATTGTACAAAAACAGCTTCTCTTTTGCAACTTCATCTCACTGCTACCATGATACTTGGATTTTCAGTTTCTCAACATGAGAATATACTCCTGTCATACTTTTATAAAATAGTTACAGAAAAGGGCTAAGAGCAACCATTGCCCTCTATGCAGGTCACTTCTGAACAAAACCAGAAAACTATTAACGCCCTAAAGGCTGCATTTTCTAAAGCACAAAACTCCAAACGTAACACGTGAAGCTCAGTCCTTTGAACTACCATTTAGTAACTTCAGAATGTGTTTTCTATCCAAAGCTCCACAGCTGCAATATCCAAATTAGATCCACAAGTAATCCAGAGGGTTAAGTTCACTTCTTAAGAGGAAACAGTCAGATAGAAGACCAGACAATACACATCCATCTCCTTGACCCTCAGGATCAAAGAAAACCACACTTCACATCCACAGCCTATAAGGCACAGTAACCCAACATTGCCCCACACCAGTAACTGCTATGGAGAGCAGCTGCAGCACCACTCGAGTCAATGGTAAGCCTTCTCCTGTCCTTAAATTTCCCCTGCAACACTTCTTTCAGGGAAAGCGGCATACTTGTCGTGAAATAACCATTTGGGTACCTATAGTTAGCTTATACAATATCATTAGTGCTAGTCAGACATGGAATTAGAAGCCAAGGCACAAGACAAATGAAACCAAGACTCATTAACCTAACTTCTTTTTCCAAAGACACTAAAACAGGACTCTTGTAGAAGCACTGGAGAAAAAAAAAAAAAAATCATGGCAGGTATTTCCACAGGAACAGAAAAGGCATAGGCAGGGTGGAGATGGGGGGAGAAGAAATAGAATTACTTGGAGTCTCCAAGTTACACCATCACCATAGTCCTACGAATACTCTGGGGCAATATCAGCATGTGGCTAGATATAAGCCCTCTCTGTACTTCCACCATTCAGGAAGACCTAAAAACCAAACAATACAGTAGCCACAGATGCTTACAAATGTGAAACTAAACCGATAAAAAGGCAAACTGATTCAGCTCAGATTCCCCAACAAGAGTCAACCCCTCTTATCTTTGATGAATGTGTCCCAAGGTGTGATAAAGTGCACAGCACCAAGACCCTTGATCTCTGCTTAAGAGAAGTCATCATTCAAGGCTCCAGATATTTTGTTATCCTACCACATCTAATAGACTGTTCAAAACCCACAAGAGACAGCCAGACTAGCAGCTAGACTTGCTATTTACAAGAGCATGCGCTGATGACTCCCAGATTCTCAAACTGTAAACCTGACACTAAACTAGAAAATGGCTGTCCAGGTGTGGTTCCAGATGAAAGAATTCCTAGTGCTTTGACACCAAAGCAAGAGAACACACAACAATATATGGCTGAAAAAAACCCCCAGTATTTACCAGAATATGACCTATCCCAGACAACTTATGTTATAGAAAGTCAGAGAACATGGAGAACAAGTCTATCACTATTCTGAAGCAGGAAAGCTGCAGACTTTTTGCAGTGTACGTGCATAAACACCATCAACATGTCATGAAAAGCATGCTGTCAGTTCTCATCATCAAGACCAAGTGCATGGACTCAAACACAACAGAAATTTTCACTGAAGGACACATGCAATAAAAAGGCCAAAAAATCCTCATTAAAGGACTCCAGAACAGCTTCAACCTCCTTAACTCCCACCAGACTTCCTAAACCTCTGCAGCTGCAAATGATTCATTTCATACTGGCTGCAAGGGCTTCTATTGCACAGACACTGCAATAGTGAACTCTGCAAGCTGGAAGAAAATTTCTGAAATTCAATGTACTTTGGGCACTGAGATTTGTTTGGGGGGGGGGGTGGGGCGGGAGGGAAGGGGCAGGTGTGAGTGCTGGCATTTGGTCTTTTGTTTTGTTGGGCAGTAAGTCGGGAAGTTTAAGACCTGTGGAGAAAAGGAGCTAACAGTGTGGTCAATCGCATTTACTGTTCCATTGTACAAAAGTGTTAACCAGAGACATTAAAAATATTTTAAGTGCCTCTCTGAATCAGAAAGCTTTTAAGACTGGCAGGCACAACTCCTTTCAAGGTTTGAGAAGCAGGTGGCCCAACACAGCAAATTTCCCTGGGTTTTTGAGAGGTTTTTAGCTTAAGTCTATGGCTATTGCAAATTTGTTTTACTTCTACTCAGCTTCAGTCCTACAAACTGCAGTCTTCATTAGTCAAGAACTACAGCCTGGCTTTACATTACTTTTCTGCAGAGAAGCTATTTTAAGTTAATGACCATACTCATTCTGCCACTGAAGTGTTTTTTTCAGTCATATACTTAGCACTCAAGGTTTTTTATGGCACTTTGTTTCACATTATGCTCAGCAGCCCATTGCATTTTGCAACCAAATCGCCAATGGCCATTGGCAGCCTTCCACCTCCCCTTTCTCAATATTATTGGAATAAATCAAGGCTCATTTGCACATGGATGGCAGCAAAAAAACCCTCTGCAACCTGCAAAGTCAAGTTAACCCTCTTAATTATCAGTGTCAAGTAGATTTATTACTAACCTCATTACAAATGATTCATTGTTAGGTAGGATCGCATCATGTATCTCAGCTTTTCTGCTAGAAATCCATATTAAAACACAGATTGAGGATTATCAAATGGCGAAAAGACCACTAGGCAATAGCCTGGGTAAATGTTCTACCTAATAAAACTACAGAAGGAAAGGAGACAACTGGAAGATTTCAGAGCAAACCTTTTAGCTACTTTGGGAACAGCATCAGTAAAAACCAGCATCAGTGACTGAAACATTATAATCAGTATCATGGGACATCTGTAATACTCTAGAAAAAAAAACAACTTCACCTGAAAATGGAGTTTGCATTTAAGTGGCTCAACGTCATTTCTTCTTCTTCCAATGAGTCCTAGATCATTCCACAGTAGAACTTTATTTCACACTAAAGTAATGCTTAGGGCCCTCTAAACTATTTGGTCACTAGCTTGTGATCCCAGTGACTCCTGATAAACTCACAGCTGTTGGACTGAGTATTTATAAGTGAAACAACTGACGTATTTCCATCTGGTCTTCATGACAAGAGGATGACCGTATAGAATAGCAAATCACTACTGCTTCCAAACAAAACTCAGGGAAGAGGAAAGGGAAACTGCTGAGTTGGACTGCCCTTGACCCACGACACAAACAAGACAACTCAGCTGTCACTTATGTTTTGGTCACTTGAGAAGTAGCAGAAAGTCTATCTGAAATGAGACACCCTATTTTCAGCTGAAGCTCAACCTAGTCCATGGATTTTTTTTTTGCCTTCCTGGAAAGAGATTTGGCTTGAGAAGAGGGAAGGGAGAAGGCAAGAGTATAAGGCAAATTCCCAAGAGAACCGTAAGCACATTTCCATGGATTAGATTGATTTACCAGCTGCGAAAATCTAAGTTTGGAAGAAGGTAGCTCCAGGAGTCAAAATTTAGATGCAGGTTTCAACCATGCTCATTATTCTTTTACACAAGGCAGTCGAATGCAGACACAGATTTTTTTTAAAAAAAAAAAAAAAAAAAACAACCTTCATTCCAGGGGGGCGGTGGTCGAAATCCTTATTTTGCCAGATGGCTTATACAGAGACCACAGGAGGATTCAGGAAGGCCAAAGCTACAAAATAAAGCAAAAGCAAAACAAAAAACAAAACAAAACAAAAAAACACTGGCAATGACTAATACAGAGGTTTTTTGGGGGAGGAGGTAGGAAACAAGAATACTTCCTGAACAGGTAAGAAGCAAGAACAATTACCATTCCAACACAGGAACAAGAAAAACAAAAGATACCATTTCCCTGCATATTATTGCCAGAGAAGATAAGGACAGAAGTCAAAGGGAAAGTGGGAAATAGTTTTCTACATCGTCAACTAACTCATTCTTTCCATCCTGAATTCCAATGCCAACTTCCTCAGATTTCATACCCCTCTTAAGTGACAAAATATACCAAAAACTTCACTATGCTTAGAGCCTGCTGCTTTTTAACTGCACTCATCCAAACTAACCTAGTCATCACGTCTATCAGCCAAGTCATTACCTGGTATTTCTTAGTGATTTTAGATAATATAGTTGCGCTCCTTCGAATTATAAAAGTTTAACCAAACCACGCGGTTAGTTGAAAAGTTATCAAGACTAGAAGTTCAGTAACACAGTCTTGGATCCGATACCACAGTAAAATCACGTAACACAAATATTCAATATTGTCTTATAAGCTGTCATGTTAGAATCCACAACTGTTTTCAGACAGAGGTCAAACCACTGAAGAACTGCAGCAAAGCAAACCTTCAGTTAAACAATTTAGAACACCAAAAGCAACTTGGAATAATGGTAAATAACAGAGGCTACCACAAAAAGAATTTAGGAAGTTATTTTGCTGATGTTGACAGCACAACTAGCTGCTTTAGCTCAGCTGATCCTAGCATACTTCCTTTGGTTAGACCAACCTAATCTAAAGCTGCTTAAGCTTTCTTCACAAAATGAAACAATTTCTTTGCTTCACCATTTGAGATAATTACTGTTCATACTAGTGTTAGTTTTCATCATAGGTGAAAAAAGGACTATCAGAGTTGCTGCAGATTCTTCTGAATTGGTTTATCAGTAACCTCAAATTCAAACCCCTATCACTTACTTGCTTAGAATCTAAGGATGGTTTCTCCCAGATGCCAATGAATAATGGGATTTTACAATATAGGTTTATCAAGCGGAAACCATTTATAGCATAGGTACATTAGGAGTTTTCCAAGCTTCTCTACATTCAGAGCAGCCATACTCTGCAAAGTTTTTCTCACTCTGGTTCATCTCAACACTTTAGAGTTCTTCATCTATATATGTCAAAAAAAAGATACAGAAAGCCTTCAGGAACAGCAGTAATCTACCACAAACTAGGCCACAAATGTTGGTTTTAGACAGATGTCTCTCCAGTTCCAAAACCAGCCTTTCAAATATCTAAATTATGGTCACGTTTTAACTTAAGAGATTAAATTCATAGGCTCACTATCTGTTACAAAATAATAAAAAATCCACAACAAAACACAACAAAATGTTCATTATTACTGGCTGCTGCCATCATACAGTTCAAATCCTGAATATATGCCTAAAATGACTTTACTTGTTTGTGTAAGGTACACAAGTATTAAAACCGCAAGTTTGTAAAAAAAAGAGAAACTGAGGTTCATCAACAACAGTAGCTCATTCAATAATATAGTACTAAACTAAGAATACAAAAGGAGGTATTCTGGCAAAAAGCAGTGACAAAACCCACAAACTTGTACTGAAGTATTACATTAATGATACTTTCATGAATTAGCCATTCATAGCAACAGGCATTTTTCAGAATTGATTGTTATAAACCCATCCAGTCCCAAGACTTCAAAATTCACATCACGTACAAACTCATAAAAAAGGGGGTTTTTGCTATTCCTTGCCTTCGTCTTTTCAGACATCTTTTTCAAATGGCCTTTTCAGCTCTCAAAGTTCCTTAGACGAAACCATTTAAGTCAACTGTAATGACAGATTTAAGAGTCTCCAACAGCAATAAATCAATCTTCAATTCTGCTTAGCTTTCTGGGATTCACCCAAATTTGAGAAGCAAGCTTTCATTTCAGACCTGTGGCCAGCTGGTTGAGGGAGGCCATTCTCCCCCTCTACACCACCCTCAGGAGACCCCACCTGGAGCACCATGTACAGTTCTGGAATTCCTAACCTAAGAAGGATATGGAACTGTTGCAAGGGGTCCAGAGGAGAGCTACAAAGATAATAGGGCTGGAGCACCCTGTGCTATGAGGACAGGCTGAGAGAGTGCAGCTTGTTCTGTCTGGAGAAGAGAAGGCTCTGAGAAGACTTTATAGCAGCCTTCCAGTACCTGAAGGGGACCTACAAGAAAGATAAGGAGGGACTGTTTACAAGGGCATGGAGCAATAGGATGTGGGGAATGGCTATAAATTGGAAGGGGGAAGATTTAGATTAGACATTAGTAAGAAATTCTTCATGATGAGGGTGATGAGGCACTGGCACTGGTTGCCCAGGGAAGTTGTAGATGCCCCCTACCTGGAATCATTCAAGGCCAGGTTGGATGGGCCCTTGAGCAGCCTGGTCCAGTGGGAGGTGCCCCTGCCCACAGCAGGGGGGTTGGAACTGGATGATCTTTAAGGTCCCTTCCAACCCAAACCATTCTATGATTTTTAAGAAGAAAAACATTTACTTCTGAACCCCAGTCCTAAGATATAGACAACTGTCTATTTTTCCTGTTTGATATAAATGCTATCATATATATTTAGCCACGTTCAGTTGCACTGACATACTATATACTTTGCGCTGTATTACTATTGTGGCACTTTTTTTTACCTTCCCCATACATACATGACATGTCATGTTCCCCCTGTATCCCATTTGAGGCATCTGTGCAAACACCCTGGAAGTCCTATGGACACTAACGATAAGAAAAATCACCAGTGTCAAAAAAAAAAGCAAAAGAAATTGAACAATAAAAGATATTAAGCTATTTCAGTGTAACCTGGCAGTAATAAGTTTTGCTTTATAGCCATGCTACCTGAATAAATCAAGAAATTCATTGTTTTCACTACTAACACCCAGACAGAAGGGACAAATTCCAAACTACAGGACTATTCTTAAACAGGTGCATAGCAACCTACAGCATATAATCAAGATGTTGACAACTTACATTTGTTCTGTACATGAAATTTACTTCAAGCACAAATGCAACTCAAACCAGAATTCCCTGCAATCTTTCCACTTTCTGCAAATGGATGACTATAACTTGAGAGGCCAAAATTCTAAGTTTTCCTTCCTCAGATTTCTTACCTTATTTCTTTCTTTTTTTTTTTTTGGTCACCACAACCACTGAAAAGCACTGAACATTCAAGCAGGTAATCTACAAAACCAAAGGGATTCTGTAGGAAACTCATGCATGTTTTCCTAGAGACATCTTGAGTACTAAAGTCAGCGGTTTTATGACAGAACTTCAGGCATAGACCATGCAGAATATATTAATGTACTACAGCATTTAAGTCTTCAGAAGCAACACAGAGCCTCTTTGCTATTTTCTTCTTATTGTTCCTGAGGGTAAATATTGAATCTCAGGTATGTCCATGCTTGTATGAGATCAGCAAATGAAATCATACCATCACCTGTACTTGCTCATAGTTGCCATCAAGAGGCAAAAAAAAAAAAAGTCAAATTCAATGCCCCACCATATTTTTCCCCCTAGATACAGGCAACTTGAAATGCATTCTGCTTTTGAGCTGCTTGTCTGCAGAAAAAAAGCTCAAGCTACATGCAAAGGAAGTAGAGGAAACCACAGAAAAAACATTCTAAAACTAAACTTCAGACTTATTTTTGTATCAGATATTTCTGCAGTTTCTCCATTTTCAGCACACTGTTCCTGGCAAATCACCTCACTAAGCCCCAAACCATGATAAATGCAAACAAAAACATGCTTTCAAAAGCCATTCTACATACCATCTATGTCTACTTCTCTGCATCCAGAAAGGGCAATAAAAAAAAAAAATTCAATTTTTCAGACAGTATTTCATAGTGTAGGACACCTGTCTGAATGGACTGCTTCTCAGAAACTCTCCCATTCAAGCTTAGTCTCACTTATCTTTTTTCTTTAGGGAAGACTGAAAGGCTCTGAGTCCAAATCAGTTAAAAAAAAACAAAGCACACTAAGTTAGCACCTTGCATTTTCACACAGATACACAACTTACATTTCCCAAATGAAAGCATACTGTAAGCAGCTGAATAGAGAAAGAGACAACCCCAAAACCGTTTTATGTTGGAAAAAAAATCTGTAAAACTCTCACTTAAAAGAAGCAGATCTGAAAACAGACACAGTAACATTTTGTAATATTTAAGCAAAACCTGCTAACAGTTCAGAAATTGCCATTAACAGATGCATATTACATAAGAGTACCCAGATTTGCAGATCCTTAAGATAATCAGCCTGGATCACTGAAGCTTTTAATAGCAATATTTGTGGGTTACTGTTTGTATGTCATTAGTCTTTGCCAGGACTGAAGCAGTCAAGATACATTCAGATTGGGGTCACAAACTTGCCGGCAACTGTCAAAGCAGAGACAAGTCACAAGGTTACTCTAAGAGAGGAAAACATCCAAGGAAAACTGGGTAACACCAACTGCTGGATAGTCTTAAACTATCATGAGACTATGTTAACCAGCCAAAACCAGATAAAATGTGCATAATTGTTGATACCAGTTTTGTACTATCTTCCATTTTGCTTAGCATTCCAGTATAGTTGTTTCAGATTTACCCATCAGAAACAAATCAGTATTTCTATGCTTCCCAAATTCTTCTAAATAGTACTAATAAACTCTCAATCACTTAGAGTGTTTCCACTTGTAGCTTTTTCACTTCTGATGCTAGCCCCTAATCAGCTATCAGAATCCACTATCTTCAGCTACTGATCCAATGAAATTAGGAACACCTGAAGCCATCCAAATGAAAAAGATGGCCCAAAAGAGCTAAACAGAATTAACAAGGCTTCTCCACCATATAAGGGGTCTAATAAAGCTTCATATCATCTGCTATCCTAAAGCAGAAAAATAGCAGTTCAGTGGATAGCTATCAGAAGTTTCTATCAATGCCTGCTTATTAGCAGAGGTGATAGGATCAGAGCCATCCTGGACTATGGCTGACAACTTCCACATCACAAGTTATAACAGTTGCCAAAGCTTGCTCTTGGTTTTAATCTTACTGGTAACATACTAGAAGGAGTACTGCTAACCACTTGTGAAATTAGAAAACTTCAAAAGCACCATCATGATCCTGTCCTGAGAACAGATACTCCAGAGAACTGCTACACAGACTACTGCCAATAGATGAACCAGATGATTTCAGAATCATGTTCTCAGGCACACCTGAAAGAAAGCGTCCCCTACATTAAAACAGAGCATTGTGCAAACCATTAATTCCAGTGTCATTGACATCACTTAAAAGCTCATAGTTTAGTTACAAGGCAGATAGACATCAGGAATAAATATACTTTTTTGGAGGATTTCTAGATTCTAAGTAGGTAGTATTCTCCAAGATTCTGCTTAGACATAAAATGGTAAATCCAAACATAGTAAGTTTGTTCCCCCAAGTGCTTTAGAATGAGTTATCCTTGTAAAAACTTCTTAAATCTTTAGATACATATTAAAACTTTATTTTGAAAGACAAAAAAAAAAAAAAATCCTAAAAACCGCTAGTCTGATTTTTAGCAGGTTGCAGTTTCCTTTGCCGAAAAATAAACTGCCAGCATGTTAAGGTGATTGGGATCCATGCAAAGTAACATACAGTATTGCCTGGAATTACCCAGGCAAATCTGGAAGTGCTTTAGAATAATCTGGATACATACAAGGCACTTGTCATCACTGGGTGAAAATGACAACTGGGACAAAGTTCAGAAGCACATTTGAGAACTAAGCATGAATTTTTCTGGTCACTGTATTGTACCACCGTTATTTTACTCTGGCTTAATAGAAAAAATGAAGAATTAAAAAAGACAATCTGGCAACACTTGTGATCATCTTGTTGCAAAGATCTCCTTTTCAGTTAAGAGGACAGTACCACATAGCATAAAACATTACAAGCACGAAGTTTATCCGTTGCAGTAGGGAGTTAAGGGGTATTGTGCAGGCTGTGCCCATTAGACAAGTGAACAAGCTCCCTCTCTCAAAAGATGACCTCAAATGAGCCACAGGCTCAATCCTAATCACCTCTTCACCTCCCCTGGCTCTCCCAAGGGGAATAATGACAGCAAGTAAAATCACACATTGAGAAGTGCTGGTATAATTTCTAAATACCCCTAAGATGCTGGAGATGAGGTAGAAAGAAGGGTATCTGTAGTACCTTGACCAGAGACATTCTAATACCATTGAAGGTTCAGTATACAGCCTAAATGACTCTCAAAAAGGGCTAGAAGAAGGTCCTAGGGACAGTAAGCAGCTTCCACAAAAGTACTTATAAAGCCAGTTTAAAATTTGAGTCTCATTTGTTTGGAAAAGGATTTTAACATCATATTTGAACAGATTTTCAGATGACTGATATTAGATAAAAGCCTTCAGCTACTTCAGGAAATCAATTTTCAAGCAGTACTACAAATCCTGATATTTAGAATAAAAATTGTTTCAGGTATACTGGAAGAGTGTTTTACCAGATATGGTGTACATGCATCATGATCAAGATAAAACCATGGCATCATTACCTAATGTTTTAAGTGTCAAAAACAATGACTTTCTACCATCTGCTATTAAAAAAAAACCACACGCATGCTCTGCCAAGAGGAAGTCCTATGCTCAGCTGCAGAAGCACTCCAAACTCACATGATATTTATTATTTTTCTTATAGACCAAATGTTACAGTCATTATGTCTGTGTTTCCATTTTTCATAAATTAATAACTCTCAAGAGTAGGACAAGCTTGAAAATGTGAGCTTAAACTGAAACAGAAAAATACTCAACTTTTATTTTGATTAAACCATGATTTGGGAGAACCAATTTGTGATCTCAAAAATAAAGGTTTCTAATCTTTAGAAGAAATGAGAGTTTCTGAAGAAATACATGACAGGAAGCATCAAGGCTACCACTGCTTAGCCAAGCTTTGTCACATACGGAGAGTGACAGTCAGAGCTGTGCTGTTTAACAGGCTGCTGGTATGACAAAAAAAACCCCAATAATAACAAAATAAGAAAAATGATGTGTGGTCCGGAGGCATGTTGCTAACTAAAAGGTACTGAATCTACACTGCACTACACACTGCATCCATGGAGACTACAAGAGATCTATTACGGCTTGTTTTATTTATTACTCTGCTAGACAGCTCTCAAAAGACTCTATACAGGACATCTCCAGGGAGTTTTATCAGGTGGCTTTTTCCGCCCCTCTTCAAAGAAAGATTATGGTCCTGACAATTTTCTTCAGCCCTCAAAAGCTTAGTTATAAAGCTAAGCATTTTTATTTTAAACCACAACAGCCCAAACCAAATCTCATTTAAGAGATTTAATTCTGCAGCTCTCAAACCCACCCAAACTGACAAATAAGAACCTGTTTATTTCCATAAGAAATGCTGCATTTTCAGACTGTGCTGATCCGATTATATCTATTGCTTTGCAACTAGCCAGTTACAAATTGAACCACAGCCATCTCCAAAAGTGATATCCCTTTGAGGTAAGATTATTTTTCTAAGTAGAGGTCTCCTAACAGCTGCAGCTCCAGAATGTACTTTAAAGCTCCCTTCTCTCTTTCAGGGTCACCTTTGTAAAGCCTGAGAGAGCCTGACCACTGTTTATACTTCTGCAGGTAATTAGTCTGGCTCCTTTCCCCATGTCATTTATCAAACTGTCAATTGTATCAATTACAGTACAAATGCTCAGAAATACGGCTGGGTTTTGTTCTTTAGCCAAAGAAGTTTGGCTAAAGAAGTTTTCACATCAAAGATGTGAAGCCAGTTAATACCAGTAACTTGTTCTACCCTACAACACAGAAAACCAACGGAAAATCTAGACTTTACTCCAAAAATATTCAAGCTCCCTATGCGTGCACATTTGAACAACCCCTGGAAATCCACTGTAACCTGGAGGTGTTATAATCAGATTGCAAAAGTATCTTTTTGCAGCTTTTTTGCTTTCAGTATTTCAGATTTTGTGGAGCTGAGAACAGAAGAAGAACTAGTAAGGACAGAATGATGTTCACGGAGATTGTCACACACCTTTCTTAATCTACATTCGTGACAATTATTCATCTGACCCAGAAGCAGTCATGAATGGGAGGCACACTGTCACAGTGGCTGTAGCCATATACAGTTATGCTCACAGACTAGTAGAGTATTTTAAACACTGACGTGAAGTACAGGGTAGGCATGGGAGTCATCATACCGGATTAGACTTGAGCTTGATCTGTTTTACTGAAACAGTTTTGTAAAACACATTTTAAAGTACTCAGAATTAAACCACAGTTAGAGCTTACAAAGAATGTATATTTGTTTCAGGACATTTATTATTCCTCCAGAACTAGCAGAATATAATCTTTTTCCAACAGCACTTAACAGGCAGATGAACTCCAGGTATGGACTCCTCAGCTTCCTCTCACTGGACAAAGGTTTTGATCTGTTTTTCCATTTTGCATTAATGTGTATATATATGACTGTGCATCAAGGCAAGCATCTTTGCCGACAGGCCTCTCTCAGGGAGCAGTATGCAACCAGCTTCAAAAAAAAAAAAAAAAAAAGGCAGGCTACGAAATACCACAGTTACGCCATAGAAGGCCTTTTTCGGTTGTCAGATTTAAACATGCAGCTTCTGAAACCTCCCCAGCTCAACTAGTCCAGTAAGCAAAAACATTTTTAAGAATTATACTTTGACTTCACTAAGCTGATATTTATCATGGCGAGCCTGCAGTGGAATCTGTAATTCAGGGCACAGAAACCACATTCCATTGTTGTCTCCTGATCTGAAAATCAGTATTAAATAAAGTTTTAAGTCTAAGAGATATAGATAAGTATAGTTACATCTTAAGTATCACTAAAAAAAAAACAACCCATACATCATATTCAAGCAACTTCCTGTATTGTGAGTTTTAAGTTCGCTTCTATACATTGTTACACTAAGAAAAATTCTGAGATATGGAAATACCATTTAGCATCTCACTACTTCCTGTAATAAAGTGACAACAGCTTGCATTATCATTTTTACCAGAGCACTCTACAGAATCTCACGGTTCGCAGTTGGTTGCAGCATTATACTTGTTGTCAACTGTTTTTTTCATTTCTACTGCCTACATAACAAAAAATTCATTTGCAAGCTGGAATATTTGAACACTACACCTGGTCTATAGTTAACAGTCTGCAACAGAACTGCATGTGTGTAATCTACAGTAGTTTATAAATCTTCTGAGTAACACAGGCAACTAAATTCACATTCAGCTTCCCCTCAACATAGTAATGAGTGCAACATACTCTTCTTGCACCACTTTCACTCCTCAAACTAATTTTGTAGGCCTAGAAGCCCTACCTCTCCTAGTGACAGCCCTCAACCTCCTCTTTAGCAGCTCATGTGTTAAGCACAATAACCTAACATTGCACTAATGCCAGAGTAAGAATGGCAAAGTGACATATCAGCAAGAAGATGCATTCATGAACTGTAACTGCTGACTGTAACTGCTGACTGACCAACCTACCCTTTCTGTCAAAGAAATACAAAGGACAGGAGTGATAAAGCACGTATCACACAAGCAGCAGAGTTCTCCACTGCAGGCAGTTTACCAGGAATGCATTTTCAACTAATGTAAATATCTTTCTAATAACAGTTTCCAAATCATACTTTAAGAGGAGATACTGTCCAAATGAATAAGTATTCAAACGTCTCCAGCAATTTACAGTTCAATTT
The DNA here is from genome assembly GCF_032191515.1 of Phaenicophaeus curvirostris. Lineage (NCBI taxonomy): Eukaryota > Metazoa > Chordata > Aves > Cuculiformes > Cuculidae > Phaenicophaeus > Phaenicophaeus curvirostris. The sequence continues at coordinate 65,340,981 of NC_091392.1, read as the reverse complement.
ACCTCCCATATCAAGTGCACTTCATATTTGAGAAGTTACCAGTCTGAATGACAGAACTCAGGGCAGTAATTCTAGACACAAGACTCCGCAGTCCAGCAAGTGAGTGTACCACCCTGTGTTGTTCTGTGAACCAGAAGTTACCATTCTCATTTAAAACCAACTCAAAACTGAAACAGGGACTTGGAGGATGACACATGACCCCTAAGATTTGGCTTTTACAGTGAACTATGTGAACCTTGCTGCCTCTGGCATAAGAGTATTACGTCACATAGATAATGCATGAGGAAAAGGCATCACAGTTTGGCCACAATGTTACCTGAACTGTAAAGTGGTGACAAAAGACTCAGTGCTCAAAAATGTAATGTAAATAAACTAATGAGTAATATTATTCTTAATAATATTAATATTATTATATGGAAGAGTTATTTTCAATTAAATACAAACCAGCATGAGTAAAGACTTCTGCCAACTTCTATCTACTTAAAGACCACTAAAGCAGTAACTCTAACTACTACACTTAATTTATGAGATGTGCTAATGACAACAGTAGGAGGCACACTTGACTCAGAGTAACTAGAGTTGAGATGAATATATACAATGGCAATAATAATATTTGAAGGCTAACACTACAATTTCTTGCAGTAGCTAGACCTGAGCACTGGCCTTAAAGAGTTGTTGCTGAGCTCTTCACAGCTCCACCACGCTTATGGCAAGGCAGGTATTTCACATGCAACCAATATTTAAACTAGGTTCAGTTACAATTTGCTTCACATAGGGAGGCCACAAAGTAAACTAAGACAGTCCATTAGCCACACCTTTGTTAAGACTGTTACACATCTATAAGCACCTAGAAATACTCAACTCCTTCAAACCAAATCTTCCACAGACCAAAAAAAAAAAAAAACAAACCCAAAAACAAAAAGCAAACCCAAACTAGAGTCTTGGCCAGGACCTCCCTTGGAGATACCAAGACTACCATTAGATTTCCCACAGAATTTTAGCTCTTTCTCCTGCTTTCTCCACAGTTAAGTAAATCAAGCGTAAGGGGCATTACAACACAGTTCAAAAGCCTTCTTAAGGATGCTGAGCAATGTTCTGCACAATACCAGCAGCAGCTTGGGAATCCAAGCTGCAGCTGATAAAGAGCACCCATACTCTCTTTGAAAGGAAGCATATAGATATTCCTTGATTTTACACTTTAATGCTACAGGGCACATACATAAAATGCAGGTATAGTTGCATTATTCAGCATTAAAAAGTCATTCGGCCAGAGACCATCACAAAGTCTTCTGTGCGGTCCTTGATCCACAAGATTCCTACAACAGAATCTGCTCCAGTATTGGAACATTGTAGTTTAACTAAGATGAAAGGAGCTGACGTCTTCCTTCCAAACAGAAGATATTTTAAAGAAACTGAAGCATTCGAGGTATACTACAAAAGCCTTAAAAGAACACAAGCCTTAAAAGAACACAAGCCCAGAGACTCTGCAACAGTACAAACTGTTCTCTCCCCATTCCGTTACACACCTTGCAATCAAGAACAGCGATACACCTTTATCAACTTCGGACAAGACATGAGAGGAACAACATAGTCTGCATAATCATGCTAAGCAGCCTTCATTCCAGCAGCACTACAGTAGCACTGCTGAGAAGACTCTAGACTAGAGGTGGGACAGCTACAATGTCTACGCGCTGCTAGCATGAATACAGAGAAGAAAAGCTCTTCTATTCCTAAGAAAGCTTATTTCAAGACAATTAAAGGTGGCTATCAGTTAGTTATAGTTGGTGTCATATTAGCACGGAAGAAAAATTATTCATATTACTATAACAATTATGCTTTGAAAGTTAATCAAATCTCAAACAACGGCATTCTGGAAAACCAATGACACCTACATTTTAGTCCATCTTCGTGAATCCAGACTGTATTTTGATACAAATCACACATAATGAATATCACTAACCTGTCAACAATTGTATTTTCCTAGATAAAGAAGGAGAGGATGTACATATCATACCAAGAAATGCAAAGTTCCTCCTTTAATTTCTACACACTAACAATAAAACAGGACTTAATCTTAAAATATTCTAACTGTAGAGTCTAGCTCCTTTAGCAAATACTCTGTCATTTTGCATGCAGCCTCCTGAAGAGAGGAAAGCTACAGTCTTCAGAATAATCTAACCCACGAGGCACTCCTGTAATGTAGTTAACTTCCAAGCAACACATTAAATATTTCCCCTGATGATGATCAGTCTCTGATCAGCAAGTAAAGTATGAAGACTAAAACAGACTTCATGGGAACTCCAAAATTGCAAAGATTAAAATCTCAAACAGAAGTCATAATTCTGGTGGATTATTAATCTCCTCTCAGTTCAAACTGCATATGAAAAGCTTAAGCAGTGCCCGACACTGGATCATTTCACTTTTTTAATTTAAAATTCATGCTCAAAAGACTGCCACAGCAAGCACTTAGCAGCATAGAGGACTGGGATGTGTTTAAGGATCACAAAGAAACCTGAAAGCTTCCTTCCATAGTCAGTAAGTACAGAATTATCACAATAACATAATAAATCAAGATATCAGTAGAATGCTTGAGCAATCACCCAAAAGCAAACATCATCTCTTCATAAGTTGTCTCAGTTCGACCGGAATAAACATAAAATTGCTTTTGAGAGGAAGAAAGTTTTGGTACACAGTCACTGCAACCATTCATTTATGAGCAGCTAACAGCTTAAAAACCCCTCAAAGACTTTTGGGATTTTGATCCAGTGCTCCTTTGTCTGCCCTGAACTGGATGGGAACACACACAATAATAAAGCTATATTGCATGAACCCCTCTATAGACTGCACCACTACTCAACACTAAAAAGCAAGCTCTAGCCTTTTAATTTAATGCTGAGGCTTTGAAAACAAACTAGTACACCAGGTATGTGTTCCTGGTATTCCAAGTCCTTCCCACTTCTTTTAAGGTTGCTGCACAGCAACTAGCATCTTGGTTATACAAGCTCTGACTCCTGTGGAGCTAAAAGTGTTCTTGACATCGTTAGACTGGTGTTCTACAGAACGCTGGCTCTGCTCAGGGTAGAAACTTTCTAGAAGAGGAGTGACTTAGCCCAGTTGAATCCGCTAGTCATTTAGAAAGGAGGGGATAAGCATCAGAAAGGCAACAATTACTTTATCCCTTTCCTTGTGCCTGTATCAAGTGTGAACCCTAGAACTTAGAATGAAAAAAACAGCTTTGGAAAACTAAACGATGCAATGCACTACACGACTTTGTACATTTTAGGGTTACCTCCTACAAGAATTCACTGCCACAAACATATGAAATGACTGTGAAATTAAGACTAATATTTTTTTCTAAGAAAAAACACCAAGACAAATTTTGAAAAAGTCAGGCTAGCTCAAGTGGACATTCACCTCGTATCTTCCCTCAGCCTCCCTAAAGGTGTGTAAAGTATATTTACAATCCTCTAAGCTACCTTCTGGAGGCATAAAATACAAGACACAAAGAAACAGAACTGTAGTACATTTTCTGATTATAAAGCTAAAAAATTCTTCAGAGTGTTGAGTATTTAGAGGAATTAAAAGGCAAACTGACTCCAAGGAAAGGCTGTACCTTCCTTCCAAAGGAGCGGCTCACAAAAGGTCTGCAGTTCCCCATCTGCATAAAGCAGACCTCGAGTAGATGGATTTTACCTCCTTCAAGCACAAAGCCCCAGCACCTGGGAGAGTGACTGCTCTGGTAATTCACGATTTTAATTGATTTTACCTGCAGCTCGCACCAGGCGACCTCCACAGTGGTATCCGTATCCAGTCCTTTATATACAGTTTTGAAAGAGCCTCTTCCAATCTCGATGTCAAACTTCAAGAAGCGGCCATCAGGGGAGATGCCCACCGCCTTGGTCTCAAGCTCTTCGATGTCTTCCTGCTGCGTCCTCCGCTCTTCAAATTCCCGGCTGGCAGCCGAGGCGCTGCCGGCGACGCTGGTGGGGGGTAGCACGGCCGCCTCATCCTCCTCCTCCTTGGGCAGCAGCAGGGAGGCATCCTTGGCGGCAGGGAGCTCCTGAGCAGCCCGTCCTTCGAGGGGAAGCGGGGCAGGCGGCGGCGGCTGCTGCAGCAGCGAGGCCTGGGCGGCACCGACAGCAGCGACGCAAGAAGTCCTGCCGGCACACTCGGGAGGAGAGACCAAGGGAGCGGCGCTGCCTCCCGACACGGGGGCCGAGGGCTGCAAACTAGGCAGCTCCAAGGCCGTAGCGTTGGAGTCGCAGATGACGCTACGGCGGAAGAAGCGGTGCTCGGTGGCTGCCGCCCCCCGACTGTCCTTGTCCATGGTGTGGCGGCGCCGCCGGTATTCCTCGCTCCGGCTTTCGTTCCCGGCTCCTCCGCTCGTTCCACCGGCCCCGGAGGCTCCGTGCTCGGCGGTTCCCAGTTTCTCCCCGACGGAGCTGTCCGAGCTGGACCCGTTCTTGGGCGGCGGCGGCGGGGGGACCAAGAAGCGGGGAGGCGGGGAGCCGCCGTCTCCGGCGTCCCCCGACATGGTGCCCCGGGGGAGCGCTGCTGGGCGAGGCGGCGGCGGGGCAGGCGGCGGGGAAAGGCGAGGGAAGGGACCGGTCACTGAGCGAGGAGCGCGCCTGTCCGCCGCTGCCGATGCGGCTGCAAGAGAGGAGGGTCCCAAGGGCTCCTGGCGGCGGAGCTGGGAGACGGCTGCTGGGGAGGCTGGGCCGGCGGGGTGCGTCCCCGGTCAGCGTCTGCATCCATCCTGCGGCGGGGAGCCGGGCAGCGGGGCCGACATGGAGCAGCGGAGATGATGATGATGATGATGGGGGCGGCGAGGGCAAGGGAGGAAAGCACCGGGGCGGGAGACTCCCCGAGGGAGGCCCCGGAGCCCGGGGGGAAGCGGTGCCTTCGCGGCCGCTTTAAGGCCAGAGGAGCGAGCTGCGAGGGAGAGAAAGCGGGGCGAGTCCGGGAGCCGCCGGGCCTGCGGGGAGGGGAGGGCAGGGAGAAGGAAGAAAGAGGAGGGAGGGAAGGAGGGGAAAGGAGAGGAAAAGAGGGAATCAGGGAGAGGGAAAGAGGGAGGCAGGGAGAAGGAAGGAGGGAGGCCCGCAGGCCGGCCTCAGAGGAAGCCGCCGCGCTGCTCAGCCCCCTCGGTGCGGTCGGGGGAGGCCTGGGCAGGCCCGGCTCCCGCAGCCCCGGGCCGGGGGCGAGCTCAGCCTCGCCTCGCAGGGGCGCCCATGGCGGCCGCGGCCTCCACCCCCTGCAGGCACCGCCCGCGCTCCCTCCAACAGCGGCAACGGCCGCCGCCGCCTCGCGCGGGGCCGGAAACCCTCCTCCTCCTCCTCCTGCCGCTGCTGCTGCTGCTGCTGCTGCTGCCGCCGCCGACGCCCCCCGCCCGCAGCCTCCGCTTACCGGGGGGGCCGCCCCTACAGATGACCCGGGTGCCTCCGGGGTGGCGGCGGCAGGAGGCGTGAGCCGCCCCGGCGACGTCTCCGCGCTAAATGGCGACGGGAGCCCGAAACCGACACACACAGGGCAGGAGGGAGGAGGAGGAGGAGGAGGAGAAGAGGATGGGGAGGAGGAGGAGTAGAGGGGCGGGCAGGCAGGGACAGCGCCGCCGGCCACGCCCCCTCCCGCGCGAGCCCTGCGCACGCGCCTCCCGCCAGCCGCCGCCTCCCAGCGTGCACCGCGGCGCGCGCGGGAGATCACGGGAGTTGTAGTTTTTTAACCTCCGCGCCCCCCCCCCCAACCAGGCCTCGCTCGCTCGCTCGGGGAGTGAGCCAAGCGGGTCTTTTTCAAAGGCAGATCCTAGCGTCGTGTCCCAGGGGATGATGTGGCGTTTGGGAGCGATTCGTGCTCTTCCCAAGCGTCCGGCCGCCCAGACGCCCTGCCCTGAGGGCGACCTGGGCCGCTGGAGTCTCCAAAGGCGCCTGGTCTGTGCCTGCTGCTCGTTCCTTGTTCGTGTTGGGGGCTAGGGAGGTCAGAAAGGGCCACTGGTGTCACATCGTGCAGAAGGTGTTCAGGACAATGCGCCGCTTCCTCTGAGCTGCTGATAGAAGAGTTAACGTTCAAAAAAGGTGTTTGAAATTAAATGAAAAACCAGACGCTCTCCAAAACAATCCAAAATGAAATAGGGCAACAAGTCCTGTGTTCCAACTATTAAATACACTGAATATTTAACTTATTGTTTGCAAACAGCCTTTAAAAAATGTTTGTAATTGTGGGCAATGACATGTAGAATTGTGGAATCACTAGGTTGAAAAAGACCTTTGATATCATTGAGTCCAACTGTACCTGTCCACTGCTAAACCACATCCCTGAGCACTTCATCTACCTGCCTTTTAAATACCTCCAGGGGTGGTGACTCAATACCTCCCTGGGCAGCCTCTGCCAGTGCCCAGTGACCCTTTTGGTGAAAAAATTTTTCCATATGTCCAATCTGAACCTCCCCTGGTGCACCCATTTCCTTTCGTCCTTTGGGAGAAGAGACCAACACCCACCTACAACCTCCTTTCAGGCAGTTGTAGACAGTGATAAGGTCTCCCCTGAGCCTCCTCCAGGCTGAACAACCCCAGTTCGCTCAGCTGCTCCTCATAAGACATGTTCTCCAGCCCCTTTACCAGCTTCCTTGCTCTCCTCTGAACATGACGTATCACATGTACACAACTGCTCTATGAGGGTTTGGGGGTTTCCCCAGTTTAGGTCATTTGAGGAGACATTAATTAGCCAGGTGACCTAAAATGCAAATAAGTACCATGTAGATGTATGCTCCCAATTATTTAAATGAAACAGTATTTGCAACCTTTGGCCTGAAAATGATAGTTCCAGTCATGGCTGTGGCTGCTGCAGTTGAACCAAGGCTGCACAGCAGCCAGAGGAGCAGCAAGAGCCCCTGCAAGCACCCACACAAATTGGGAACTTCCAAGGCTAACAAAGCATCGGCACACAGTAGTCATCGAGTTTATTTCTATCATGTTCCTCTTTTGTATTAATAAAACAAAACCAAGCACTTTCCTTCTTACACGAGCAGTCTTTTGAAGTCAGTGGGAATGTACTGAAGGAGAAGTGAATAATTTGGTACCGTGTCTTTCAGGCAACTACAAGTCAAAAATTATGCTAAGGAAAAAAAATGGTAAATTTCCCTATTTAAATAACATCTTCCCAGCAAACACACTGGCATTTCAAACACACTTTTGAAAGTTACTCTTAAACTAGCAGTTTAGAGGAAGCACGCGTTGCTGATATGATTCTTTAACACCTTCTGCACAATGTGACACAAAGTGGCCCTTTCTGACCTCCCCAGCCCCCATCCACAAAATACCAACCTGAGGAATTCTCACATGCTTGTATTCCTCACATATAAAATTTAATACCACACAGTAATCAGAATGCTATTGTTTTATGGACATCTTTCTGTAATACATCTCTTGGTAACAAAAAATAATGAAACAATCTTCATGAAGAGAACAAAATGCACTTAATTTTACAACTTGTTATCAGAGGCTTCTGGACAGCTTAAGCCTTCTAAAGTTTGCCTTCACCGAGAAAGTTAATTTAGTTAGTATCCCATTAGTGTGCCACTTGAACTGCATTGGCATAAGAGTAGATACTCTACAAAACAATGCTGAGTGGAACAGATTAGTTTGACTAACAGCAGAGAGTGACTGGATCAAAACTGGTTAACTCGTAATTCAGTCTGTGTTCAAGGCCATGTTGGATGGGGCCTTGGGCAGCCTGATTTAATGGGACATGTCCCTGCCCATAGCAACATGGTTGGAACTAGATAATCCTTATGGTCCCTTCCAACCCAAACTATTCTATGATTCTGTGATCCCCACTGCACTGCCAGGAACAATGGCACCAGCAATTGACCATCGTTGATACACGCCCTCTAATACTGAGCAGGGTTCAACTTCATCCAGCACTTAGTTACGGGGCTTTGTACATCTCTCTAGACACCAGAGTGAAGACTCACTTGTAGTACTAGCAGCATATCCAGCAAGGAATATCTGGCTTTATACTCTTAAGAGCAGGAGGACATAGCAGCAGAGCTTCAGCAAGGGCTGGCAAGCAAGGCCCCACTACCTACCCTGGTCTGTTCTACTCCATCTCTGCCACTATTGTTGCCTTCTGGAGTAACATTAAAGCAGAGATCTGCTTTGCTCTGCTGCTGCCCACTTCATTTTTACTCATCCTTTGGATGGGATAAGTAGGAGTAGATAACAAACCTTGCTCTAACTTGATGCCTGGTGTGACTTCATGAGCATATACCCAAAATAATACAGTGATAGATCATTCCTTGCAGCGTAAGCCTACAGAGATGTTAGGTGAATTCCACTTGCTTCATCAGTAGTCTTTGGCAAGCAGTTCCCAGCTCTGCATCCAGACACGTACCATATAATCTAATGCAAAAGGTAGATGGGTTGCAGCTGGGGAAGTACCGCCCTGAGGTCTACACATGTGGTTCAAATGAAACTTTGCATGTAGCCTGTCTCTTACTCAACTGCCTTTCACCCATTGTCCTTAAAGATATTTTCCCTTAGTTAATTAAGCAAAAGCTTTGCAAAAGAAAAGCTTTGTAGCCCAGCAGTGCATGGCCACAGTGGGCTTGAGGCAGTCAAAAAATTCATGGTAATTATGTAAAAAAGCACCTCCCTGGTGCCCGATCCAGTGCATTCTTTACTACTCTTGAAATTCAGGAAGGTTTGTCCTCGGAGTCTAACATGTCCAGTGCAAGGTCCCTAACACCCAGCTCTTCTCACTGGCTCCTCTTCTGGGCAAGGATAGGTAGAGGAGTCATCTCAGTGGAAAAAATGCTGAGCAGATGACCTGGAGGTGGGAATGATGGGTTTTATCTTCCTTGGCTCTGAAAAATGAAGTGGAATGATATTGGTAATTATATTTTGTGTGGGTGTTGTTTTAATTTTGTCATTCTAAAAAAAGTTGAATGTAATAAAGAGTGTGGGTTGGCTTTCCCTTCAATTTTATTTCTTTTAATCTGTAAAACTGTGTTGAGGCTAAATGGAAAATTTCAGTATTGAAGCAAGACTTAATAAAGCATTAAAGTAAACTCTGTATGTATTCTATGTTTAGAAACAAGTAATTAAAATAGTTTTGGTGTTAGAATTCCTCAGCCAATAAAATATATTTCTTTCACCCATTTCTCTAAGAAAAATCCACAGAAATGAGGAGCCTGTCTATACTTGAGATATTACAGGCAGAGAGACTTTAACGATCTTTTGATTAAATCCAAAGGGCTGACACTTGACATAGTAAAAATATCCTCCTTCTGTCAAGCCTCTTTTAGCTACAGCCATCTTTCTTAGAACAATAATTGTTAAAAAAATTACTCTGAATGAAATGTGATTTTGAAATTGACTGAATCAGAAACTTCTTCTTGTTTTGCTTTCTCCAGTGAAATTTCATTCACTCTTGGCATTCATGACCTGCCCATGTGACAAGGTATTAATGTGAAACAGCTATTCTCTATTTTCTCTTATGCAATACATTATGCAATACAGAAGGCTATGCCATAATTTTGATGCATGTGATTTTATTCCATAACTTGAGTGCTTTTCAAAGCAAACTGTTCATCTCAGTTTTATTGCACATTACTGGGCCACAGCTATAGTGCCTTATAATGACAGTGAGAATCCAGATTTTTCTACCACAGTTTCTTCTTTTTCCTTCTTGAATCTAGGCTTTTGCCACAGTGTTCGCTTTTGTTTCTTAATGCTGGAAGTTAGTGAAAAGAAGTGTTTCAAGATCGCATGCTTGAGAAATGGGAGTATTTAACTTTCCAGATATTTTCTTTTGCTTTGGTTTTCCCCCCAGCAAATTAAATTTAATTGGAAACTTGTTCTAAAACCTTACATTTCTTTTAATCTTTTATCTTTAGTGAGGTTTTATGCTTGCAAGTAGCTCTGGAGTTGAAGTCAATTATGAAATTGTAACCATCTCTAGGATCTGTGGGCAGTTTAAGTCTTCAGACTCTGTAGCTAGTGATCCCTTAGATAGTGCTGGATGGTGAGTCTTGCCAAAACCTCTGAACGTGGGTAGTCTCTCCACAAGCAGGGACCATGGAAACTGGAAAAGAGCAAGAACTGTAAGTCTTACAGGGCTCAAAACTGAGCATCCCTCTTTGTGCTGTCCTGACTTACAAAGCCTGCAAGTTCTGCAGGAAGACACTATGGCCAAGACACCCGAGTAAAGTATGAGCTATTATTAAAGGGCCAGTAAAAGAGGCAGCCAGACTGCGTAAGAAAGACTGAATCCAGAGATGATGAATTCATGTAATGTTTCTTATTAATTGCTTGAGAAAACATCAACAATGCTGCACCGTGAAACTGGAGTGTAGCACGTGCTTCTTCATCAGATTGAAACCTACATTTCCCTGTCACCCACTCATCTAGCTATCAGAATAGAAAGCATATCTCTTTCTTTCCTTTCTTTCACCATTCCCTTGAGCTACATTAACAAATGTGCTCTAGCTATGTGGAAGTAAAACAAGGAGAGAACCAATAGAAGGATGTATTGCTGGTTTGTTACCTGTGTTTTTCAATGACCAATTTTCAGTTATATTAGTAACTATTTTTAATCTAGAGCTTATTGTAGGCTATGCTGATGGCTCTCTGTGGTTTATGTCTAGTCAACTACTGTGTTTCTTATTAGCATATCTATTTATCTATGAACGTTCTCCAAACGTAATCCATTTTGATAAAGTCAAACAACAGGAACATGATAAAAGGACATGTAAAATAACTGAAATACTGAATTTTATCAGAGATGAAACTCAGTTATTGTTCATGCACTATTTCAAACTGTATCAAGCCGTAGTGGCAGGTGCTGGGGCCAAATTCATTTTCACTCCTATTAGGGGAAGAAGAAAATCATTGCTCACTTCATTCTTTGTCATCTTTGTTGCTGTTCTTACAATGTTGCTTTACACAACAAGATTGTGAAGTAGTCTACCAGTGAGTATGTGTTGTGG